>NW_027656783.1:0-61641 GCF_964235325.1 Thermobia domestica
GTGGATGATCAGGATGTTCAATTTGACGACCAAAAAAACGTTTATGATATAGATGGCAGTAACTATAAGCAAGAAGAATGGAAAAGTACATTCTGGAATATACCAGATATTTTTACATCAATTTTGAAATTAATACCCCCTGCAGAACTGATTCCAGACGAAAATATGAAAGTACAAGAATATTCTAGAGTGAAAACTCCTTTATGTGACACACTGCGAAGTTTGACATTTTCCAGATACACCTGCTTCTCCGAGAAAATATTGTTGGTATTGTTGGAATTATTGCCAAACTTAGAGTACTTAGGTACATTTTTGGGACCCATGCACATGAATTCGTTCCTTAATTTCATCACACCGTGGAGTCCTCCAGAGAGCTACAGTGGAAAAACATTACGATTGAAACATGTAAAGTTAGGTGTTCTGTCAGAAAATACAGTTAAATGGATAACGTCTTTGTGCCCATTACTTGAACATCTCGAATGTGAAAACATGTATGCTGATCTTACTAGTCTAGAAGTTTTGAATCCTCTTAAGTCATTGACAATTCGTTACAGTTCAAATGTAATAAATGATGATTCATTAAATTCATTGCATAATATTATTGTACAGTATATCATTAACAAAGGACAAAATCTTCAGAAACTATTGTTAAAATATAACAGACCAATTCCGAATTCTTTGATTGATTTAAGTTTATTTTTTAAATCTTGTAAAAATTTAGAAGAAATTGAAATTTTTATTGTTGGCATTGGATCTGTGTATTTGAATGAAATCCACTGTTTGACCAGTTTAAGAAAAGTTGTATTAGTAGTCATTACAGAAGAAACTATTCTTAATATTTTAAAAAGCGCACCATCTATCGTTGAAGTAATAATATATAAGGTTGTTAATCGATCGGAAACATGTATATCTAAATTGTGTGAGATAAGTCCTAGACCAAACAATTTGAAGATTTTTTGGGTGATAGAACCTGGTCTTATGGAAAGTGAAGAAGAATTAACTTGGTTTCTTGAATGCTTTGATCAAATTGAAAAAGTAGGTTCGTTGCCAGAAGAACTGATGTCCAAGTATAAAATTGATTTTGACCATAACTTTGAGGAACATTTTTTCTGACTTTCTTTCTATGTGATTCTTTGCTTTTTTATTACTGTTAAATTATCTGCCTGAAATTTGTATTCAAAAATTATTTCATGGTTTCAATAAAAATATAAATTATTTCATGGTATCAAGTAAAGTATTTTTAATAGGATTGGGGGTTACTATTAATTTATAACTGATAAAAAAATAGATACAGTTTACAAACGATTGCGGTTCTCCAATGTAGTCACCAGCATTGGGTATATAACCCACGTGGAAGTCGTTGGATATTTGTAGCAGCCTATGTTGTGTTGAAGGTTCCAAATGGAGCAATCTATTACCTGAAAATACCTTTTGAACAGCTCTGGAACGATTGTCAAATAGATATTGCTTCATTTTAGGAATCAAGTCAAAGTCACAAAGGCTTAAGTCCTAGGAGTAGACCCAGACAACACGTACGTGTACGACACATGTGCACTATCCATGTATAAGCCGTACATTTGCACATGTGCATTTGTGTGGATGATGAACACATACATAACCCGTGCATAAGCCGTACACGTGAATTTGCGTGGATGAAGCACATATACATAACCCGTGTATGTGCACATGTTGCATTTACGTGGGGTATGCACACGTACATAACCAGTGACTAAGTCGTGCATGTGCACATGTGCATTTGCATGGATAAAGTACACATTTACATAACCCGTGCCTAAGTTGTTACATACACATGTGCATTTCCGTGGATGAAGCACAAGTACAGAACCCGTGCTTAAAGCCGCTATGTGTACATGTACATTTGCATGGATGAAGTACACATTTATGTAACCCGTGCTGTAGCCGTTATATACACATGTGCATTTGCGTGGATGCAGCGCACGTACACAACCCGCACTTAAGCCGTTATGTGCACATGTGCATTTGCATGGATCAAGCACACATTTATATAACCCGCGCTGCAGCCGTTATGTACACATGTTCTTTTGTGTGGATGCAGCGCATGTACATAACCCATGCTTGAGCTGCATGTGCACATGTGCATTTGCGTGGATGAAGCACATTTAAATTACCGGTGCTTAAGCCCTTGTGTGCACAGGGATATTTGCACGGCTATTGCACGTGTGTATGAGACGTCCATATTACCGTGCAAGTGTATAATTTTACTTTCATTCTTTTACTCTCATTCTCATCAACAGAAAGTAACCTCCATTTTTGGTAGGTGTCGTGTTTCCTCCAGGCGGTGTTATAAAGATTTTTTGACGAATAACAGCTGAATGATTGTAAAAACTCCATAACGTCCACTGAGCTAGGATACAATTTCAACAGGTGGCAGCATTGTACTGATGTAACTACAGTCAGACAGTTCATAGGTTTACAAAATTAATTTTCGTGACCTATTACAACAAAATATGTTGCGTTATTTGTTATTTGGCAAACATGTCAAAGATACTACCTAAAGCTTTGGTTGTTGCAAATAATAAACTCCAAAACTAAAATTCTCACTGACAATTATTAGTTACTTGTTGTATACTTTGAAGGTGATGTCTTTGAAGTTATAGATGGTGTTACTGCGTAAGACACTAAATATATAAACTCCTTTTTTTCGTTGCATCTCGAATTTGCTTTTACATCACCTCTGCAATACGAGGAAATCACCTGTGCACTACATGTAAATCATCGAGGTACTGCTTCAAGTTACCTCTATCGTACATGTAAATCATCTGGGTACGGCGTGTAAATCACCTGTGTGTTACGTGTAAATCATCTCTGTCCTACATGTAAATCATCTGGGTACTGCGTGTAAATCACCTATGTGCTACGTGTAAATGACCTCTGTCCTACATGTAAATCACCTGAGTACTGCGTGTAAATCACCTGTGTGTTACGTGTAAATCACCTGTGTGTTACGTGTAAATCATCTCTGTCCTACATGTAAATCACCTGGGTACTGCGTGAAAATCACCTGTGTGTTACGTGTAAATCACCTGTGTGTTACGTGTAAATCACCAGTGTTCTACATGTAAATCACCTGTGAACTACATGTAAATCAAATACGTGCTACTTGTAAATCACCTGCGCGGTAGGTGTAAATTACTTGTGCAGGACGTGTATGTGTGCATTGCACATGTTCTGTGCACGTGAAGATGTTGAATAGGACCTGGCATGTATATGTGCATCACATGTACAGGCGTGCATTTATACAGATGATGCACATGTTGCATCCGTGCAATTGTACATGTACTATACGGATAATGTACGTGCATTGCTGTCTGGGGAGTGGATGGTACAGCACTTCCCATCCCAATCGATCTAACAAATCGGTTCACACACTGCACTGTATGTGCCTGAGCGTTGTCTAGCAAAATAATGGGTGAGTTCTGCCCAAAGTGTTCACACTTCCTTGTCAAGACTGGTCGCAAGTTGTTTACCAGAAAGGAACAAATATAGTGTATATTGACGGTCTGATGTGGGAAACGATATGTGTTATTATTACACAACCCCAATTGTAGACGAGAATCACTATAACTTTCTAATTGCTGGGGTTCTGACGAACTTCGGATACTCATGGTGACCCATAATGACGCCATTCGTTTGATTGCCCTTTTAATTGTGACTCGTGAGATTTTGCTCATGTTTTATCCAGTGTAATTATACGGAGTAAGAAAATCTCTACTTCCGCCTAGTAGCGCTTCAAGTGGAAAAAAGCAGCGTCATATAGCAGCCATTTCTGCAATAGCATCAACTTGTGCGGAACCCACCATGGTGGAATTTTTCTCATGCTAAAGCGTCCTTTCAGAATGTGCAGAAGGGTCATTTGAGCTAATCTTGTCTCTTAGGCCAGCTCATGAGTAATATGGCATCTATCATTGTCTAGTAACGCCGTAACAATATTAACGTTTTCTTCACTGACACGTGGTCGTCCACCAGACCGTTGCATGCCTTTCACTTTTTGGCCTTCCTCCTTGAAGGCTTGTACTCATCTTATCACTGTCCTGTACGACCATGCAGATTCCCGGCAAGCCTCTAGAAGACCTTGATGACACACTGCTGCTGCGAGATCTCTTGCATATAACATTTTTATCCAACCACGTTGATCTTGTTTCAAAAACATCGTAACAACGAAAGCATTGCCTTACACCGCCCGTGTATGTGTGCGTGTGTAAGATAGACCACCTACTGTACTAGGCTCTCTTCCTTTTAATTTACTGCTCTTGCGTGTCACGTGAAAAGTAAATGTCCATTTGTGCTGAACTTAAGGTATGTATAAGTAACTAATATGTGGTATGAGGGACATTAATTGATTCCGTTGCGTAGCGTCTCTAAAGCAGCGTTGTCACTATTAAGATTCCAACCCTCGTATACACATGTCATTTATCTAGTTTAGATTTATCGAACCCTAGGATTGACAATCAACCTTACAAAGCCTATGAATCTGTCAAGCTTAATATTTCGAAAAGTGTGGGAAACAGTGCTCAACTGAAGAGCTGAAGCACTCAAACTCTTTACAAATTTTAACTCAGCACGTTGACAAGTGCTGATGCAGGAACGTAGGCAAGGTGGGTCCGGACTCCTTCCCTTCGAGACCAGAAACGACAAAATTAACGAAGGATGAAACGAAATGAGTAAAAGAAGGATCAGCGTTAAAAATAAAAAAAAAAAAAAACTACAGGAAGGTTTTGGTTACTCTTTCTTATGAGGAGATTTGTATTACTTGCAATACATGGTGGCGAGGTGAGCAAGATAGCCTGGAAGAGTCAGGGAATTTGAAATTTCTACAAAAGTTACGGAATTCTCAGAATTTCTGCTACTAGTCAGGGAGATTTCAAGCTTCCTAAGCATAGTGCCGTTGTGTAACAGCGTGGACATCTTTTATCATAATTTTTCGTAATCGCATCCTTGCAGTATCAAACATGTTATTTCAGAAACAATTTTCTACTACTCCTTTAACCGTCATTTACAACAGTAGTTGACGGAATAATAAAAGCCAAATTTTATGTGGAAAAAAAGTTCTGTAAACATTTGATTCAACATAGAAAGGAATGTAGGTATTGTAAAATATTTTACAAAACATTATTGAGTATGTACTTCCGATAATAGTTGAGGTCACAATGAAAGGAAAATTGTTATATTTGAATGGACAGAAGAAGGACGTAAATATTGCAAAATGTTTTTCAATACGTTTTCTTATTATTTTACTTGAGATTTCTTCATAGTTTGTTATTAAAATACTTACCAACATATCCTCATTTTATTGTCCTAACAAACCAATATATGTTGATAGTAAAGTAGTTTAGATTGATCGAGCTCCTGGGCACTCAGAATTTCATGTCACGCCACCCTCTCCCCCGCCCCGTTACGAACCAATCCAGTAAAATAGTTTAGAATGATCGAGCCCCTGGTGTTATGGCCACAGTATTTCATGTCACGAAATCCTGGCTACGTGCCTGGTTGGTGTAATTAAAATATTAAAAGTGTAAATTTGTTTTCGAACAACCTCATTGACATGGGTACTTTGTAAAGATCACATAAACAAATTTAAGTACTTAGATTAGATTTATATTCCAATTTCAAATTTTAACTTCCTCTATAAATGTCATGATTTAGGTAATAAAGAGGAAAATTCTTGAACATTTACTCGAGGCAATGATGATTTCGATGTGAATGGTAACAGAATTTGCTACCGTTCATCTTAAGAAAAGTAGAAATAACATGTGTCAGGTAGATGTGTGCACTGGATGTGGTAAACTTATGTACCCAGTTTAACTTATTATAACGACATACTACAATTTAATATTCATTCCAGTGCAGCTTGTATTGATCACGGATCTGCTTGTATAACTAGTTTTGGGCGAATTGTTTATATAGAATTGTGGATAATTGTTCACGCGGTGGTACACTTGGTTGTGTCAGTGGACTGCATCTACTCCACTGCTCTAGATCTGACCATAAATGTTTAAAAATGTTCATTTCAGGAATAGACCGACCTAAGGAGAACTTCATCCTGATGGTTCTATTTTAATACGTTTTAATAAGTGTAGCTGTGTGTATCGGTATATTATCATCTTTAGAAAGTGCGTCATTGGTGGGGCACAATATTGTAACCATAGGATGCATCTGGTTTCTTAAAATGATCACATAATTACTGGCAATAATTTGTCTTTTGAGACTAGACCAACTGAACTTAACGAAACTGCAAATGTGACATTAATACAGTGGCAGCGTCATGTTTAACAATACAGAGGAGGCAGTCTGAACCATAAGACTGTTTGAACGTCCTCCATACATCAATACCGCGCCTCTACTCCAGATCTCTTCGTTTCTCATTCAATCTCTTACTTGAAAAGGTATTGCTTCATGTGTGTATATGTGTTCTCATTTCTCTCCAAGTCTAACTTTGCAATTTCTGTCTTTTGGACGTTTCAGTCTTAAGTGCGTAAATATAAACATCTTATGCAGTAGAAGTTTAGACAAAATAAATTATTTAGTTCAACGTCCGACGATTATGTTCTTTAGGCTAAAGGAGGCGGGTGACCATTGAAAGTGAAATTAAAATTTTATGTTCTCCAAACCTGGAATAAAATCCGGGACTACATACACCTAAAAGACATGCAGTAGCCACTAAGAAATTAAGGAGGGCTTATAAGTTCTAGACTGACAAGCAAATATTATTTCCATAGATCACAATGTTAGCTTTAGACCCTTTTAACTTCTATACCTTTTGATGCTCGCCGCTCAGAATCCGCTAATCCGATGCTCGCCGCTTCTTACTAATCTCGGTTAGAACTTTACTAATCATGTCTAGGTTATTTGGTGAAAATTTTTACTTATCAGGCAGGTTGCCTTTAACCCTTACCATACAGTTTCGTGGGATCAGCCCTGTTCTCATTTGACTCATTTAATTCCAAACTTTGCGAACAGCTCCTCTGTCACAGCCACTTGCTCCGGCGATTTGAGATGTAGCTTTGTAATAAAGGACCCACAATTTTACTGCGCTGAGCTACTGTCAACTCTTGATGACAACGTAGACGCAGCATGACTTAGCTTTTAATCATGAATGTTATGGACGATACGCTGTAAGTAATATGCATGACGTTACTGCATATGCTTCTCCTCAATAATTGTGTAGTAATTACTTTTATCCCCTAAATCATGGATGGGGAATCTTTCTTATTTTTAAGGCCAAATTGACAATGAGCATTTCTCCCATATGATAATTTTGAACATACTCAGTTTTTTGTAGTTACATAACAGTTATTAGAGTTCCAATAATTTACATGAAAATATATAACTCTAAATAACACATTAAAAGGATAAAGCAAGAAAAGTTATCATTTATTTACTTTTTCAGAATTATATTTCTATTTTTTTTTCGAAATTCGGTATAAAATTAACATTTTTACAATACGACCATAATGCAGCACTTTATGACAATAAGTTAGAAGGTCTCAGGAGAACTTAAGAACGCAGATTCCCCATTAGACTACAATATTAAAACATTAGGTCCTGTGAACTTGTCCCGTCACATATAGACTTATCTATTCTATATTTATACCATGAGCCAGTGTTAGCTTACGTTAAATTTGCTAAAATTATCGTCAGTTTCGCAAAAAATACATTTTTAATAGGAAAAAATAAATGGGCGGTCCAAACTCACGGTTCCCAATCCAGAAAACGAATTTTAACATTTCTACACGTCATTCCATTGATTTATCCTTAGTTTATGTTAATTCTCTAAGTGTACATACCATACCTAATTAATGTTATTGTTTCTTCCGCTATCATAACCTTGAGACTAAGAAAACCTTGCCTACCATCATCAAGAATAAGAGACTACGAAATAATTATCTTAAACTTTATGACATGGCGTTAGAAGAGAGTCAACATATCTGGCCAACTACTCTACACACATTACGTTGCCAGGGGTGAGGCCAAATATTTTCCTTGGCTCATTGTCAATTCATTGATCGTCTATGATAAACCAGTAGACATATCGTTATTTAGGTTGAGGAAACGGAGAATATCTAACAGAATGGACCGTCATTACCAGAATATCACAGTGTTATAGGCAGATTATTTTCGGAACAGCTAAGACTTTTGGCGCGAAGCTAGTCAGCGAGCCGGAACATGGAAGGGGAGTGATGAGATGCGCACAGTGAAAACTCTGTTGTCAGTATGTGCGAGCTGTTAGCCAATTGTTATCACGCTGTTGTTGAAACATGATGCTTTGCGACTCGATTCAGAGGTGCACGTACGAAAGCTCACAGCTGTTACGAAAATAATATACCTATAAGCAATTTTCTTTACTGACATCACACAGAGTACTTCCTCTACATGCATCAATAGTGCTAATAAAAACAACGTTAAAAACCATAGGCAGCTCGGTTCAAAATTTACTTCGTAAGTTTTCACGTGCCTTATTTTCGAGCGACAAGGAGAAAGAAAAGTTTCATCATTGTACTCAGAAAACGGAGCAAAGATATAAGGATATATGAGATCTTCTCATGTAGCTGGCTACAGCTGATTTTGTTAGATAAAGTGAAACACATTACAAGAAAGATTGAACGTTTTAAATGTCATTTTAAAACACTTTGCGTATATATAGCTGCATATCGTTTAGTACCAGCACGGACATTATAAGAACACTAATTCTGAATTTATTATAATCATAAAAGAAAACGAGGGTAATCAAAAAAAAATCTGCGTTTGCACATGTGCGAGAAATGATCAGGGAGAACGACGTCAGTCCTCTGGTGCTGTATGCAGTAGTTCAGTAGCAGTGGAGGCAGAACGTTACTCATCCGCTATAACAATTCAAAATGAACGCTCAAATAGAAAATCCCGCAAAGTGTGAAGTGCGTGCGGTAATACAATTTTTGATTATTACAAAAAATTCGACAGCTGATATTCATTGCGAACTGTGTGGTGAATGGTATCACATGTTTAGAGATGGATGAACTGAAGTTCACGATGGGGCCAAAAATGGGCGCCTATCTGTAGTCAGCAATGAACTCGTGCAGGAAATAAACAAAAGTGTCCGTGAAGTTTGTACGTTCACGATATCTGAACTTTCTGTTCGATTTCACCAAATTTCTCGGACTGTTTTGTACGTAGTGACAGAAAAATTGGGATACAACACGTGTTCTGTGCTCATTGAGTTCCAAAACTCATTTCTATTGAGCACAAAAAAAGAATGTGTTCTGCTTGAGTCTTTCGCGTTATGCCAAGGAAGAAGAACAATTTCTTAACAGAATTGTAACTGGCGATGATACCTGGGTGTTGTACGTGAACTCTGAAACCAAACAGCAATCAATGGAGTGGGGTCATAAGCAGTCACGAAAGAAACCCAAAAAAGCTCGGCGAATATTGTTTGCGAGAAAGTTATGGCAACAGTTTTCTGAGATGCAAAGTGAGTACAGCTAGTGAAACCCATGGAGTGTGAATGGACCATCTCAGAAGTCTACTGTGAAGAGTTATGACAACTCAGACGAGCTATCCAGAAAAAGTGTCGGGCATGCTGACTTCCGATGTGGTGTTGGTTTGCGATAATACTCGCTCGCACACTACTAAACGTACTCAAAAACTTTTGGAGCATTTCCACTGAGATGGTTTTGATCCTCCCAGTAGCACAGATTTGGAGCCGAGCGACTAACACCCATGCAGGCACATGAAATAATAGCTTGCGTTTCACCAGTTCGACAATGACAATGCGCTTCATAATGCTGTAAGCGGGTCGTTTGATTCGCAAACGGAATTTCCTTTTGCAGAAAGAGTTGCATACCTTATAAAACGTTATGACGAGTGCCTCAATTTGACTGCTGAACACGTTGAAAAGTAATGTAATATTGTATTTTTCTAATGTGTATAATAACAGTTTTGTATCTGCGAGTGTATGTCACAGATAACCAAACGGATTTTTTTAAAAAAATGTTCTCATATTACTAAAAAAACGGCTTAATTTGCTAAATAAAGGGCGCGAGCCACCACAACAAATCTTGCTGTAAGTTCTTAAATTGAGTCATACATATCATGCGGTAGTTATTACGAAAACATTTATTTACGTAATACGAACAAAGTTTTAACCAATATTTTTTTAATATAAAGTTTTGCAAAAACTAACTCCACTAGCAAACTAGCTTTAAATGAAAAACGTTTTATACTAAATTGTAGATCGTTAGTGTAACATATACTTACGGAATATGAGCAATATTTTCTGCGTAGTTTTCCAAAAAGTGTTGTGAGAACTCACCTTCAAATCTAAACTGTCCCTTGTAAATTTTTAAATGAAATGTTATCTTTGCCACATTGTAGGCTCTTTGCCACAAGAAAATTTACATTTACAAAATATGAACAAATAATACAGACCATTCAGGTATCTGTTTCAGATGGTACGTTTTTAACCAAGTTAAAACATGATATCTCCTTGTAATATTCCATCCTTGAATATTCTATCTGAAATTTAATTTCAATATTCCATTAACGTTTTGTGTTAAGGTTTAAGCTTTGCATGAATTAACTTTAAGTTATTTTGAGTTCTATCCTACAATATTATCGAGAATTTACTATTCTTAAAACCTAATTAAAATAATTGCATAATATGCAGAGCAGAGGATCATATGATAAAGTATATAGTTTATTTTTCTTCTTCAAGAAATGTTGGTTTTAGTATGTGAATTAGATTGTTTTGTTTCAAAACACGAGAAATTTAAAGTGCAATCGTATTTATGCTGAGTGATTAAGGTAATTTACTTGTCATTCGACCAATTTCATTTGTAGGGTAAGTTATATTTCATATTCTACTTAAAGTACGATGTATAAAGCCAATATAACAATGTGTTAGAGTTCCGGATCTCCCATTTTCCTCTGTTTCTCAGCACTAAATTAAATATTGAAAATGATGGGAATTATATAGCTGTTTACTTCCAGTTTAGTAATCCCCTACATTTTATGCTGAAACTGTATCATGATGCCATATTTCAGTTGCAATATATAATAAAATAGTCAGAATGGATAATGAAACAAGCTATTATGTTTCATGGGGACTATGACAATGTTGCTGTATTCTGCATTAGCCAAGATAATACGTAAAATATAGGTATACTGTTTGGTTGGGATATATTCATGATATCTGATGATGTTTTGTGCATGGAGGTTTACTTTTGGAGCACCACTAGAAATAATTGTCGAAAAATGTAAGTCTTTTACTAATTTCCTTCTTATTGTCCCCTAAAAGATTTGCAGTGGGCGAGATGAAAATATCTCATCTGGTATAGATAAAATTCAAGGGGGCCACCAGAAGTATTTTGTTTTTAAAAATTACAATTCTTTTACGATTTGCGTATAAATACGGGTTCCGAATGTGTGGCGTTAAAACAGGGCAAAACTACAAACCAACCTTTGCTAGGTGACCAATAGAAAGCACAAATACTATCTAACCGAGTCAGGGCAGGGCGAAGTTGGTGGGCCACGCAGCACGGGGAGCAGCCCAGTCAGTGATGTTGAGTATACGTATAAACGAGGGTAGGGTAAAGAAGTGGGTTTTGGCAATGATATGAGTTTCAAAAGAAATGTCATGGTTTAATACTAGAACGCTCCCCCCTGTAAACATAAAATACAGTTTCTGTACAATATGCAGAAATACCCTACCAGTGAATAATAGTATATAATAGAGTCATTGGATTAAGTTCCAATGTTAGTCATCCATTTCTAGCGAAATTTTGAAAATTTACGGAGAGGAAATGGATAATTTGCTCGTTTGTATGCTTGATAATGTGTGATTAGAGCGGAAGTTACGTTTATTATTTTCATAAGCGATTATAAACATGGAGCTATGTGGCAAGCAAAAGAATCTATTTCACGTGAGGTTACTGAATAGTTGTATTGTGGAAAAGTAACGAGCATTTGCATTCTAAACATGGCTGCAGGTGCACAGAGACACTCTATTTGGTATCCTTACGCGGAGATGAGAAATTACAGTCTATTAACTTTAACGAAATTAGTTTAAATTTTTTTTTTAGCACTAAGCTAACCCAAACCTATTCTATTCTATTTGACCCTACCTTATTCTACCCTACTTATCAATACCTTATTCTATCCTACCCTAGAGGGGGCACGGTGGCTATGTAGTATAGCGTCACCTCCGGTGCTTGGGGTTCCTGGTTCGATCGCAAACGGTAAGCTAGATGCGAAAACAGGAAAACACGCGTTTGATCATTTTAAAAGTACAACATATCAAAGCAAAAAGTGTTATCCCAGGGCCACCTGCAGAATCCTAGGCAGGATCCAACTCAAAATTTTCAAATAACAAGAGGGATCAAGTAGCATATCGTTGGAAAGTTGTTTGCAAACGAAAGAAGACCGAAAGAAGTCTCGACTCTCTAAAATTGAACTGTGCAACATGGCAGCCGGTCAAAATGTCAGTAAAAACGTCACTGTAAAGGCTGTGGCCCAGACGGGCTCCTACTATATATTTTCAAATAGGAAATGGGGTCAAGTAGCATATCGTTCGAAAGCTGTTAGGAAATGGAAGAACATGGATCTTATTTTCATGCTTTCTTTCTTGTTCACCAAATGGTCTACGTATGAACTTCTATTATGTTCGTTAGTGTGATGCTCAAACTAAATACATGGAAGTGCGTCGGGACCGTAATACGGCAAATTGTGGAGGCGTTAAAATATTAAATAATACTTTTGATAAAGTGGATACTTTCAAATATTTAGGATCAATATTAACAGACAAAAATCATATTCACGAAGAAATTAAATGTCGACTAAAAGCAGGGAATTCGTGTTACTATTCGGTTCAAAATCTCTTGTCGTCGCGAATTCTGTCGAGGAATTTGAAGCTTAAAATATATAAAACGATAATCATGCCTGTTGTTCTGTATGGTTTCGAAACATAGTCGCTTACTCTGAGCGAAGAACATAGACTGAAAGTATTTGAGAACAGGATCCTGAGAAGAATATTCGGACCCAAGAGGAACGAGAATGGGGAATGGCGGAAGCTTCATAACGAGGAACTACATAGTTTATACGGTTTACCCAACATTGTTAGGGTCGTCAAGTCTAGGAGGCTTAGGTGGGCGGGTCATGTAGCTAGAATGGAAGAAAGTAGAAACGCTTTCAAAGTCTTGACTGGTAGACCCATAGGAAAACGACCATTAGGAAGACCTAGGCGCAGATGGGAGGATAATATTAAGATGGATCTCGCAGAGATAGGAATACAAAGTAGAAACTGGATCCAATTAGCTAAGAATAGAAGTCAGTGGAGAGCTTTTGTGAATGCGGCACTGAACCTCCGGGTTCCATAGGCCATAGAGTGAGTGAGTGTGTGAGTGTGATGCTTAAATTTTGTCTAATTCAGTTAATTATCCAGCAACTTCTGGATACAGTAATTACCGTAAACTAGGTATACTTTGGCCCTTTAAAGGCAACTTTGGTCCAAAGGAAGAGAAAGAGTTGATTGCTTTCTACATGGTTATTATGATTTCTATCAGTAAGAAAAGTTGTAGATCGAAGTATTACAACATTGAGAATACACGGATATTGGCGCAAGTGATTTGTTTCCAGAACGTGGGAAGCAAAATGTTAACAATTGTTAGGAAGTAAACATTTATTTGTATTTATTTATTTATTTAATTATAATACAAACATTGATTTACATTCACTTTCTACGCGTTACAAATATATTATCCATAAATAATCTTTGTCGAAGTGAGATTTTAAAAAAGCAGTACACATGAAATTTATTACTGTCTATAATTTTAACATTTTTGTTTGATTATGTGTTAGTTGATAACACGGAAAATGATTACACTGCAGTTGCAAAGATCGCGTGGTTCGTAATGCACTATCTTGTTTTATTTTCAAATTTATATGCAAAACTTGGGTTCTGGCTACTTTACGGTGCTAATTGAGTAGTCGTGGCTTTGTTACATTTACCATAGAGGCACAAGAAAAATGTTCGGATTAACTTTACATTAGGCACTACAGTTTGTCTTTATGTGCATCAGAAAATAGGTCTGATGTAGAAGTGTTTTGCGACAAATAACATGTCTATATCTTTATAGATAAGCCAAGCTCGGTGCGATTGCGCGAGGAACGGCCACCAACTTGTGCAATATTGTCATTATTAGCTACCATTGCTCGTGTCCGTATATAGGACACCAATTGAAGAGATAATGAAAATTGCACTGCATTGCACTCGACTCCAGCACTCTTTCAACACCAAAGTTATATCGAGACCAGAGCCCTGCAAACCCAGGCCCGAAGACGGCTCGACCCGGTCCGGCCCGAATCTCGAGCCGGGCAGAGAACGGGCCGGACCCTAAACTGGCCGGGCACAAACGGGCTGGGTGTAACCGGCCTGAGAACAACCAAGCTGATAAGTCAAGTCAATCCTTCAATATGCAATGGAAAATGAGAAATGTGTCGTCATAATATTGCAGTGTGTATTTCTCCTTCTCGAATGGGAAAATCGTGTGAAAAGTTACCCAAGGTTTGCTTTCTATATCCCTATTCTGTCTGTCTATTTGTTATCTGTGTTTGTTCTGTCCAGCCATCTTTATTATACAATAATACAGCTCATGGACGTAAAAGACTTATACTACACTCACTAGTGCATTATGAGTAACAGAGAAGATACGTAAAACTGCTACACCGTATGTGATACTAATACTACAACTACTACTGCTAATACTACTACTACTATTACGATTACGAATGCTAGTGCTAATTCCACTATTGCTGCCACTGCTACTACTTTTACCACTACTGCTACTACTCATTCCTATACTAATATGACAGCGAATACCACTACTGCTATTACTAGTAATACGAAAACAAACCAATGAAAATTAAATCTTTGAATCCCACAGTTATGCCGGCTAGGCTAAAGGAGACGGTGATGATGAGAATTAAATGAAATGGTGGAATGAATAAAGTGGGAGAAAACGGGAGAACGCCGAGAAACCTTCCAAACGGTGTTTGTCCACCACAAAGTTTACTTGGCAAGAGCTGGGATCGAACCAGGGATCCCATCCACCAGAGGTAAACGCTCAACCAGTGAGCCACCGTTCCAGGAACATCTAATCGACCCTGGTGTCTTGATGATTTATTTGATCATTATATTTCGTTATATTTGTAGGATCATACTGTAAACAATTCAGGAACATGTAACACCATTTGGTATTTGCCATGCTAATTGAACATTACTACAAATTGCACTGATCTTATGAGCATGCCAGTTCACGGTTTTGGCCTCCGTGGTCTTATGGTAGCGTACCAAATTCTACTTAGTAGATCAAGTACTTGATTTTATCATACGTTCTTTAGGTAACTACGTCTCAGGCCGTATGGATGATGATGGGATGAATTGTTGGAATGAAAACAGTGGGAGGCAGCGGGACCACCCCGGAAACTCCCACGCACACGGTGTTTGTCCACCACAAAGCTCACATAGCACAAGCAGGGAGTGATCCGACGACCTCTAGAACCAGATGTGAGTGCTTTTCCTACTGAGCCACCGTTGTCCTTCGTAGATCAAGCATCGGTTCACATTCTACGTAGACCGGCTATAATAACTAGCATTTCTCCGTTTTCTTCTGTACTTAGAAGATAAATTCTGTACCACCAGACATGTCAACTCTGATGCGAAGTTGTAGTAGTATTAGCAATGGTCGTAGTAGTAATAGTAGTAGTATTACAGTACTTTGCAGTCTTGAATAAAGAGTCCGTTTCCCAAACACATTACGATTAATATAGGCTGACAGTAAGACCGGACGAACACGGCAAAGGGAGGGGTAGTGGAGGACATTTTTTTAAAAAAAGCTGACAAGATTAGTTTCCGTCGGCCCGGAAATACATGTGCCCGGTTCGGCCCTATAACATTTGTGTACGGGCCGGTCCAGTTTGATATTACTTGAAAAGGGCAGGGCCTGGCCGGGCCGAACCGGGCGCGCCCGGCCCGTGCCGGGCTCTGATCGAGATCAGAACTTCTGCTTACCACATCCGAACTACACGAAGTTTCGCCGGAAATCAAAGGCATGTCTCCTGGGCTAGAGACGCTTATAATAACCATATGGCCACAAGGGAGCTAAACATGAAAATATGATTACCATCCTTATTATTATTATTGAAGATGTGAAATTTTAATGGTGAATATGAAATTGCAGATGGTTCAGACAAAAAACACATACGGTGTGACATTTTGAGCGAAAGGGAAGTGGGCTTGAAAAGGGTGCTAGGTAAACAAAGTTGAAAACCACTGTCTTAGACTTTAACTAAGCGAAGCAAGCTATCACAAACTTTATATAACCTCCCGTGTATCTATTCTACTCTGCTGTGTCCTGGTGTGAATTTGATAGAATATTAGTTTGTAGTGGTCACCAAACACTTCTTGATGCGGAGTTTACGTACTTGACGGCACAATTGCAACGAATAAGTATTATCGCTAAAGGCACTACAATGACATCTTTCACAAAATACTTCTATATTTCGAATGTATCCTCGTCGCCAAAAGAGCCTTTACATCGCCGTCACGGATATGTGATCGAGAAGTACTCTAAGGAAGGGATGGTTGCATAAAAATTCATAATTAATTTTGATGAGTTTTTATTTTGACTAGGGAAATAACGTAGGTATAGGGAGTAAAGGCACAGATTTGAAGCATCAGTGCACTGTCATCTCTGAAAAGATTCGTATTCTCCGTTTTTCAATTTATCGCCTTATATGTTAAATTAAACACCACAACATCTGTCACTGATAGCGTAGATCATCTTACTTTTTAAAATTGCCTCCTGTAACCTATTTGTCCAAACATTAATCTCCAGACACGATGTAGAGAGAAGAGAAAGAAAGAGATACGACATCTGTAAGATTTATGTAATTCACTAAGGGATTATAGGGACCGACTGAGCTAATTACTGCTACTAGTGCTTTTTACTCTTCAGAAATTTACAACATGTTCGCAGGCCACTTTTCAAAGTCCTAAATCTGTGTGTGAATTATTTCATTTGCCTCACTGTAATTATTTGAGAATGGAAACTGATTACGCTGAACTTGAATATGTTTCGCTGTTGTAAAGCAAGGAGCGTAAGAAGTGTAAATAAGGTTCTTACTATTATATAAAACACAGAAGTATTTATTCCGTGTATAGAAGAATATAATACAGTAACTAAGCAACATCACAATCACTAATGCCCGCAGGATTTTTCCAACGAGGGGGGGGGGCAAGTTTTACGTTTCATTCCCTATATATATATTAAGTTAAAAGTCATAACATTTATCATGCATAGTTTATATCGTCTTTCGCCGCTGTAGCCTATTAGTCAGAACATTCATCTCTAGATATGATGTCGAGAGAATAGAAAGAAATATATATATGAACTGTGGTGTAACTAATTTTACTGCGCCTTGCATCGATCGATCATCGATTTACTCATACTCCCCCTGCCCCCTGGCCCAGATATTTCAGCTGCTGCGTTATATATATGGTTCCATGCCCGAAGAGCCAGACAAAAATACAAAGACAGAAAGGCCCGAGTCAAAACGACCCTGGTCAAAAGGGCCCAATCAGAAGGGCCCGAGCTGAAAGGGGCCCCACTACAAAAGGTCCCGAGTCAAAACGGATCCACGTCAAAAGAGTCCGGGTCAAAAGGTCTCCGCAACAAAAGGTCCCGAATCAAAATGCCCCTCATAAAAAGGGCCCGAGTCGAAAGAGTCCCCGCTACAAAAGAGCCCGAGTCAAAACGGCCCCGCGACAAAAGGGCTCGGGTCAAAAGGACCCGAATCAAAAGGTCCTGAGTGAAACGGGCCCAGGACAAAACGCCCCTCACCAAGTGGGCCGGGTCAAAAGATCTTCGCAACAATAGGGTCCGAGAATTGTTTGTTCACACAACACACGAATTTGCGATTTAGGTAACGATAATGGAAATAACAATTATAACGACTGTCTGCATTTTTGCGTTACGTTACTATACTTATAATTTTTGCGAAGACTGGTACGGAATGACAACCAACGTCAGTAACAGAGGCAATTCTTGAGGGAAGTGACATTAATAAAAATAAACATTTTACTAATGCAATCCACGAGAAGTTAACTGCGCAAATGTATGATGGAATTTCATTTACGATGGAAAACATTAATAGTCTCAAAACGAAAGTTCAAACAAAACACATCAACCACTTTTTGTTCATTGTTATGCATATTTTGATTATTATTATTATTATTATTATTATTATTATTATATTACTCTTATTATTATAATTAATAACAATAATAATAATATACAAGGTCAGTGTTAGCACATGCATTCAAACCAGTATACGTCACTGCTGGAAACTATGAACTCTATATTAACATCGGTCGTCTTTCGATCATTTTATGTTACTCCCTGCCACTCTCCCAAGGTGTGCAAAGGTGTCTTACCCCTTATTCAAAGCATGAAAAGCAAACAATATTTTCACAAACACAGCCAGGGTCAGAGAGGGAGTGACAGAGAACGCACACAGCTCACTCTATAGCTGTAAGAGACCCATGGGTATTTATAGTTGTCCTCTTGTTACAATGACTCCAGTCAAGGCGTACCTATCAAGGTCAGTTCAGGCAGTTGAACACAGAGTTGACTGTTAGAAAACAACAGCAGCATACAACCAGTCCCTTCTGTTTACTAATTCACGAATATTTTTCGCCTTCATGCATACAGGTCACGTATTGCGTATATTTAAATGGCATGCTGTGTCAAGTATATAATCCCAAAAAGATATGAGTACTCAAAAGGCAAAAAACATGTACCTATTTTTGTTTTCCTTTTTCTATTAGCCAGTGGAAGTGTGTATGGTTGTTTCAACATCCTTCTTGTAGTTTGGTTAGGATTCACTTCCTCTTTTTAGTTGAGCTTTTGGCTATGAATATCACCGCGACAAGTCGTGGTTCTTATGATAGTCGCGTATTTTCGCCCGGAGAAATTACGGAAATAATAAATAATGTAGACTCCGATGCTTTTGAAACGGACGATGAATGTAGTTTGTAGGAAGATTCTAGCATCAATTTATGTGACACACATACCTCTTTTCATATAGCCTCGCTGCTGAACGGGACGTTAAACTCAAAATCAAAGATCAAAACATACCTCTTTCTATTCAAAAATATTGTGGTTTACAATATGCGGAATTCAAGATGGCTGCCATGATGTACACTAAATCATTTAACGCCGTTTCTACACCAATGCCAAACTGTAACATTTGCTTTTACTCCGTCTATGCGTCCCTTTTTTTACTGCCCGATCTATTAGATTTTTTCTATTAGATACATATGTGAAACATAGCACACTCTGTCCCAAACAGACGATGTGTCAAAAATGAGTTCACATTCTCATTTGTGGGAACATTCAAGCCTAAGATGAAGTGTAAAATCATAACCATCTTCATTTTAAACAATACTGTGTGATATGCAATGTGGCGGAATTCAAGATTCCTTCCATGGGGACCACACTCCAAATCAATGCAGTTTTTGCAATAATGTCATTTGTAACATTTATTTTTCCTCGGTCCACGCATGTCGTATTATTGCTCTGTCTCAATACTTTTTACTAACCCTGTATATAGATCCACATGTGTCTTCTCACAGCAAAATTAAACTAATCTTTTCCACAGGATATTTTTCATACTATACTTTGATTCAGGGGTAGAAATGAAATTTTAGGAGAAAGTCAATAATAGATAAAGTTTGATTGGGCTATGTCACGAGAAAGACGGGAGTAAGGGGCGGACTGACCAGGGCCGTCAGGCCACAATCGCGGCCTAGGCCCTCTCAGAAAAAATAATGAAACATTAAAGAAAGAAAGAGAAAGAGAGAAAAGCTAAAACAGAGGAAAGCTAAATAATTCGGTAGATCACTGTCATTATGCTGCCAACATACACTCTTCTTCCATCGTTTCATCAATCTGTAAGTTATCATTTTCAATAGGCTCCTTTTGTTACTGGATTTGTGGCTAGGTCCACCTTTCACTATGGTCTTTCATTATCAGAAACTGTGATTTAGTTTGTACCTATGGCCTTGAACTCTTCTTTCAATATATTGAACAGTTGGGGCCTTCTTTCATTAAATTGAGCGGTTGGGGCCCTAGGCCCTTTATTCATTATATTGGGCAGTTGGGGCCTTCTTTCATTTCATTGAACAGTTAAGGTCCTAGGCACTTTTTTCATCATGTTGAGCTGTTGGGACCTTGGACCTTTTTTTCATTATACTGGACAGTTGGAGCCCTTCCATCGTTGAAGACTGGAGTCTGGTTTGTAGCAGGGTCCATATTTAACCACAGGCTGACTGGTTCTTTATGGATGTTAATACATCTTGTAGGTCTATATTTGATAATTCAAAAATGGAAAAACAGCGCATTTTTAAACAGAATTGCAGGAGAAAAAAGTGGAAGACGCCAAGAAAGCGGGCATTTTCAGCATAATGGTTGATTCTATCCAAGATGTTTCAGTGCTTAATCAGCTGGCTATAGTAATTCTCTACGTTATAAACGTTCAAGTATTTGAGTGGCTGTTAGCAGTTGTCGTAAACAGTGACACTGCAAGACAAGTAACTTATAATGAAATCAAAAGAGTACTTTGTGCCAACAATGTTTTGGATATCTGGTATTGTAAACTGCTCTTTTGATGGAGCTGCTAACTTGAGTGGATGCTATAAAGGAGTTAAAGCATTACTGGAGAAGAAGAATCCTGAAGTCATTTACACCCAATGCATGGGTCATGCTCTTAATTTCGTTATGACAAATACGATTGAGTAGATCCCTGAAGCTGCAAACTTATTTGGTGTGGTTGAAACCAGTGCCGTGTTCTGTCTGAATACTACAAAAGAAAGGATGTTTGGAAGAAAATGATTGATGCAAGCCACGAGGGACATGACAGACTACGAAAAGTTCAACAAGTTGGTGCAACACGATGGTGGAGCAAAAACAAGGCACTGAATGCGGTAGTCGACAGTAACGAGTTTCGCTACGAAACATGAAGCCAAGACGAGGATGACTGTCTATCATTATCAAGATTTCTTTCATTTTTATTGTTCCTTAATGATTATGTACAAGGCAGGAGTTTTAATGTAAAATCAAAATTTCAAGCTAAAATTTGTTGCATAAATGGACAGAATTTAACACTGTAATGATGTGCTCTGAACTGAGCCTGTTTCAAAATACCTGCAGTCTCACGGTATTTTGTCTACAAGTCGATTTTATCACACGGTATTTTCTACAAATTGTCTACAAATCTCCAGGTTGTAAGATAGTCTATATCTTACAACCTGGAAACTTGTAGACAATTTGCAGCAGCAGTTTCAGAAGAAAATAGAGGCAAAAGATGTCTGTTTAATGCTTTACGAAAATACAAAAAATATTTTGTGTGAAAATAAATCAACAGCTTGCGCAATCTGGTGTAGAGATAGCAATGGAAAAAGACTTTCCGCCGAGAAGAATCTTAAAGAAGAAGAAAATGTCAGGAAAGCTTGTGGCAGATGAACTAGGAAAGAACTTAAATATAAGTTAAATTGATTTATTCAGAATAAGAAACTTCAACGAAAATTATGAATACAGCTATTACATGTGTCAGTGATAGATTTCAGCAGCCACAAGAATTGAATATGCTGGATCTCAAGCACTTTTCGGAAATCAAGAAGAATGGTGTGTCTGCAGGAGCTTTCAGAGTTCTTGCGAAAAAAACTAAATATAAAACAGGAGGAAATATACAAAGAGCTCCAGCAGTTCTCTGTCGTGTATTACACTCTGTCACAAAACGTTCTGGTTTTTGATGATCCTGAAGAGAATGATGCCTCTGAATCCGTAGAAGAAGATGATGATTATGCATCTGTGCATGCTATGGAAGATGGAACATCTTTGGACAGGATTCACGACAAGAGTGATAATGATGCTGTAAACACCTTGTGTGAAAATTGTTTGTCATATGCAGGGAAAATTTTGTACCAATTTCTGTCAGTCTAGTTGTTTTAATAATTTATACATTGTATACAAACATGCGTTGTCTCTACCATGCACGCAAGTGACATGTGAAAGGTGCTTCTCAAAGTTAAAGTTAGAGAGTAAACAAATCTCAGAGCTAGTTTATGTGAAGAGATTTTGGATACATTTTTACTACTATGAACGAAGTTATTTAGGAACTCTGCAATTCATAATCTGAACTGAAAACAATCTTAACTTTTTAAAAATTATTAGTTGTTTAGTGGTTCAGCAGTGTTTTTCATTTTCAGTAAAACTGACGTGTTCATTGCACAGTCAAAAGTTATTATTAGTTGTTTAGCTGTCCTGTTCATTCCATAATAAAAATTTATTGGCTATTATTTGTTTAATGTTTCAGCTACCATACAGAGTGTCTCAAAAGTCCCATGATATACGGTAACTCTTATTATCAGAGTTACAACAAAATGTAGGAGGGGAAACCGTCTCTCAATATGATATTTTCAATCTAAAGTGAAAGAACTTTTCAAATCGGACAAGCCGCTTGGACTGTACACTCTATAAGCGCCCAATGTTACATGAAAACGCAACGTTACCATTTACCTGGACCCACAACATAAATTAATGAAGTTACTGTCTATTAAAAATATTATATTTGGAGACGGTTTCTCCTCTTACATTTTGTTGTAACTCTGATAATAATAGTTATCCTAAGTAAATATCCAGAGTTAAATGTCGTACCTCGGTACTATTAAAAAAACGATGAGCAAGATGTACAATTACGGGACAAAGAATCAAAACCATGAAATGATACTTCTACAACGAATGCTATTTATAAGGATGACAACCCTGAGTATGTATAGAGCTACCAAAAGTGCAGTTGAAGTTAAGAAATCATGCTAATGTTAATAGCGATTGTGTGGCTAATACAGTCTCAACGTCGTGTCTCAACAAGCTTTTACGTTTTGAGGTTTGCTTATTAGATACACAACAAACTATGGAACTCATTGAACATACTTCAGAAGAGTAACGATGACACGCAGAATGAAACAACAGCAGACGTTCTTGATACAAAGAAGGAATTACGTTCACAGGAGAAGCATAGTACATGTGGTTTCTTCTCTCATCCAGTGAATGTCATAATACGGAAAAAGGAAGAGGCATTTCGCTTCCATAACTGAATACTTATGTCAAGACGATACTCTAACATGTGGAATCACTGACCTTCAGAATTCTGTAATTACTTTGTTCTCGTGTTTATCAAGTGAATCCATTGACGTTCTTGTCTTCTGTTCGCAATAATACTTTGTTATGTCAAAATATTACACTGTTTTCTTTACTTTTTATAACGCTGTACAATAAATGTGTTATTTTACTCAACGTCAATTGTATCACACCAGTTTGGCGCTATTCGGCGTTGGTGGTAGGCGTAACTAGTTACGTCAATATCACACATTTCCTATTGTGCACAAAAGAAAATGGAAACAATTTGCGAACTATTTATCTGTTGTAGATGACAAATTAAAAGTAATGTATTCATATTTATTTGCACACCACTTTCGTGGGTGCTATAATGTTATCTGATTAATTTGCTCTGCTGTTTGTTATATAATTCATGTTTAATTATTTATCATACATGCTGTTCATAGTTGAACAATATTGTTACGCATTGTAATGTTTACTAGTTTAACTGGTAATAAGAAAGTAAAACTTAAAAAGTACTAGAGCGCTTACTTTTACTGTGTGAGGTCCCTGGTTCGATCCCAGCTCGCACCAAGTGGTTTTCCTTAGCTCATTAACACCATGTGTGTGTTTCTTCTCGATGTTTTCTCCCACTTCTGTTACCCATCATTTCGTT
Organism: Thermobia domestica; assembly: GCF_964235325.1. Lineage (NCBI taxonomy): Eukaryota > Metazoa > Arthropoda > Insecta > Zygentoma > Lepismatidae > Thermobia > Thermobia domestica. The sequence goes on from NW_027656783.1 coordinate 23,905, forward strand.
CACCGTCTTCTTTAGTCTCAGTACATAATCATGCGAGTTAAACTAAACATAGAAGAATATTAATGCAAACCTTACATTTCTTCTGTTATTGAGCTCCTCCGTAGCTAAGCGGTTAGCGTGAGCTCCTCCACATCTTTGGCGTGGGAGACTCGGGTTCGATTCCTGGCCGGAGCTCATGTGGTTCGGATTCCACGTTAATCAGTAGGTCCACGTCTCATATAGCCTCGCTGCTGAAAGGGACGTTAAACTGAAAATCAACTTAATTTTCTGTTGTTATTATGAATTCAATGAGTATTTTATTTCTTTTCAACGAAAATGTGATTCAACATAACATTTAAGTAAGATATTTCAGATGTTTACTAAGAGGTTTTCGTCTGCAGGCATTCTATATTGTGCATTTATCAACAGGTTATAAATATGTACCAAATAGTTAGTGCACGTCTTTGTTATACGTGATATGGTTCCCGATTCCCGATAGGAGAAGAGATTTCGTAGTATTTACCTTGTATTATAAAGCAATTGTGGAAGATGTATTTGAACTAAGAAGAAAACTCCATGCTGAAATGTAGAAAACAATAGCTCTGTTGCGCACAAATCACCAAATACAATAAGCCCATACCTGTAATGACAGGGTTTCTAAATATAGAAGTCAAGTCCAAGAATATTTGCAGTTAATAAACGATTCTGTAAATTCCGTTAGAAATGAAACCTTAATACTTCTTTCTATGCCAACTCGAGCTTCTATTAAGTTTAGTTCTTTTTTGAAAGATGTATATCAGGTATTAGAAACAAAGTAAGCACGTGAGGCATATGGCAAATACTTAGGTAAACCTTTCAACGTTATATTATAAGACGTATATGGTACTGAAATAAAATGAAATCTTTCAGTTGTACGTTTCAGAGTACTAGCGTGTAGGTTAAAGGAGACAGTGATAATGACAGTTGATAAAATGATGGAATCACGAATGTGGGAGGAAACGGGAGAACCCCGAGAAAAGCCTTTCGCAGGATGTTCGTCCACCACAATGCCAACTTAATTTGAGCTTGGATATCTACTGGTATTGTTGGGATGAACTGGTACAATGTTAATCCAAACAAATGTTCTTTCAGTTCCATGAAAAACATTTTGTAACAGAGACATGATGTAGAAAAGATACAAAGCTTTGAGCGAAACTGGTACAAAGTTTGCTATTTGTTCTCCATGTATTTATATTCTTTTTGCGAAGTCCACTATTTGTTCTCCATACATTTATATTCTTTTTGCGAAGTTCGCTATTTGTTCTCCATACATTTATATTCCTTTTGCAAAGAAAGCTATTTGTTCTCCATACATTTATATTCATTTTACAAAGTTAGCTATTTTTTCTCCATACATTTATTTTCCTTTGAGTGTTACTTGGAAACAAAGGCAAAACGATTTGAGAACCAAACATTAATCTATAATCTACTGTTGTTAACAGTAGGGACGATCCTAAACATAGGATAATTTACATATTTTTGCTTAGCGCTAGGGATTTACGGACGAATTTAATAACTTTCTTGGTTCAGTAAAGCTTCATACAAGAAGAAAACCGACGATAGCTTTCAGAATACAAGACATTCACGATTTCATCACAAGAATTCAAACAAATAATGTTATATTTTAGGAGCTAGCCCGAAGAAGTTTTCCACAAAGGAAAACGGATTACCATCCGTAAAAGTTACCTGAGAGACTCATACATAATGCCGGAGTTTCATCCGTTTGCTTTATAAAGATATCCCGAATCCTATTTGAGCTTAGGATTGAAAGTGTAAAATGCATCATTACTCCCGAACACCCATACGGGTGAACACTCGTGTAGTAGCCGAAAGTGAAGAATCGCCAACCTTCCTAATATCGATCTTCCTCATACCATCCTGCTCATATTATATTCACCTTGACCTATAAGAAAAAGTTTTCCTGATCTTTCCTACAGTTTTGCCATTTATAACTCTAAATATTTCCTGCATATTTTTATTAAGATTTATATATCTTTCGCATCTCAAGGTTATCCATACTATTATTATTATGCTAAGTCACAATTCCCCACTAGTACTTCAAATAAGGATAGATAATAATGAACGAAAAGTGAAAATAAAGTGTTTTCTACAAATTTACTCTAACGGGGTTTAATTCGATAGACATCGGACATATATAACCGTTATCCACTAAGCTGTTAGCGTTTTGATATCACCTAGGTCTAATTACGACCTAATGGACTAGAAAGTTCAATATCTCAGAAACAAAAGCCTGCCAGTAAATCATAATCTTTATGTAAAACAATTCAAACTCAATTTTATTGCAATCAACCAAGCATTACGTGAATTCTATTTTTATATAATTGAACAATGAAATGTATGATTCTTAGTAATAACAAAATACAAAAACTATGTTGTCTTGATTTGAAAGACACTGTCTCAATGTGTCATACAGGCTACTGATAATACAATATTCCATGTATTTGGTAATATATACATATTGATTTGCAATAGATGCTCTGCGGTTTATCCAACTCGTGATCACACTCACGTAAGAACATAAAAAATAACTCTAATGATTATATGTAGTTTCAGTTGATGGAAATTCTTGAGCTGCAAATACCACCCAACACATTAACGTATCAACTTCAATTACTGCAATTACTTTGAACTTTCACCCAAAATAAATACATTTTGCAGCATAAAAAATTTGTCCTCTGTTCAAATTGCGTAGCAAATTAATATATCGTTCGTATTCATGAATCTAAATCCATTATTATTTACAAACATTGAAGATTTAAGGTTTAATCTGAATGCAATGAACAATCGTACATAGGCTAGTAAGATAGTTTGATGACATTTTACATACGTTTTTGTGAAATTACTCGAGAATATTACGTACTCCACAGACTATAAAATATCATTTTCTTTCAGATTTGGTATGTCGTGGTCAAAACGCCTTCCATCACTTCAGTCACTAACATCCGATCAAGTAGTGGAGAGGATTCTGGAAAACAAACCCAAAACATTTGAAGATCATGTTAAATTTTATAGACAAAGGCAGTCAACACGAGATTACTTCCAACGGCTACCTACTGCAGTATTTAATTTGCTTTGGACTAAGTTTGAGAGAAGAATACTTAACAATCAAATACGGGAGAGATTCAATACTAACTACTCTGATTCGTCTTGTCCTTCTTGGTTGCTAGTTCTAGAAATTTTTGGTTCAACAGAATTACAAACACTAAAAATTCGTCTGGATAAAACGTTTGGAAAGAAGCACATGACAAGATTTATGGAATTGGTGCACGAATTCTCAAGCTCTTTGGAAGCTCTTGAACTATGTGGGGGAATTTTCTACAGTTTCATGGATTACCGTCTACTAAAAGAAACTTTACAGTCTGCTAGAGAATTGGTAAATTTAAGTCTTATTGGAATGTGCAATGATGAAATTTTGGAATTCATAGGACAAGTTTGTTATAAGCTTCAGAAACTTGATGTTTCTCGTTCTGAAATATCGGATATTGGCCTTAACCTACTGACACAAAAGATAGTAAGAAAACAAAGTTTGCAGGTACTGGATAGTCAGGATGGCCAAAGAACCTTTTATCATGTAGATAGTGGTAACAGTAAGCAAGAAGAATGGAAAAGTACATTCTGGAATATACCCGATATTTTTACATCAATTTTGAAATTGATACCCCCTGCAGAACTTATTCCAGACGAAAATTCAAAAGTAAAAGAATTTTATAGAGTGAGAACACCTTTATGTAACACACTGCGAAGTTTGTCATTTTCCACATACAACTGCTTCTCCGAGAAAATGTTGCTGATATTGTTGGAATTATTGCCAAACTTGGAGTATATAGGTACATGTTTGGGACCCATGCCCATGACTTCCTTCTTTAATTCCAGTCCCACACAGTGGAGTCCTCCCGAGAGCTACAAGGGAAGAACACTACGATTAAAACACGTAAAGTTGGGCATTCTCTCGGAAAATACAGTCAAATGGATATCGTCTCTGTGTCCATTACTTGAACATCTCGAATGTGAAGACATTTCTGCTGATCTTACTAGCCTAGAAGTTTTGAATCCTCTTAAGTCACTGAAAATACGTCACAAGCCAGATATAATGAATGAGGATTCATTAAATTCATTGCAAAATGTTATTACACAGTATATCATAAACAAAGGTCAAAACCTTCAGAAATTATTGTTAAAATACAACAGACCAATTCCGGATTCTTTTATTGATTTAAGTTTATTTTTGAAATGTTGTAAAAATTTAGAAGAAATTGAAATTTTTACTTGTGATTCAGGATCTATATATTTGAATGAAATTCACTCTTTACCCAGTTTAAAAAAAGTCGTATTAGTAGTTATTACAGAAGAAACTATTCTTAATATTTTCAAAAGCGCACCATCTGTCGTTGAAGTAATAATCTATGAGGTTGTTAATCGATCGGAAACATTTATATCTAAATTGTGTGAGGTAAGTCCTAGACCGAAAGATTTGAAGATCTTTTGGGTGCCACAAGGATTCACAGATAGTGAAGAAGAGCTAAGTTTGTTCCTAGAATGCTTTGGTAGTATTGAAAAAGTGGGTTCTTTGCCGGACGAACTGATGTCCAAGTATAAAATTGATTTTTACCATAACTTTGAGGAAGACATTTTCTAAATTTCATTCTTCCTGATTAATATTTGCTTTTGTGTTACGGCTAAATTATCTATCTAAAATTTGTGTTGAAAATATTTTTTGTTTCAATAAAAGTAATATTGGTATAAAAGTTTTACGCTTGGGAAGTTTCAAATTTTCTCTCTCTCCTTATATATATATATATATATATATATATATATATATATATATATATATATATATATATATATATATGCCAATGTAGGAACTTCAATAGTAGTAACTATTTATTTACAATTGATATGATACAACATATATAAGTCCTTCAATGTGGTCAAGAGCATTGGGTATAACCCGTTGCAGCGATGTGGAAGTCATTAAATACCTGTAGCAACACCTGTCGTGTGGGTAGTTTTAATGGTCCAGTCTACTGCTTGAAGAATCTCCTGAACAGCTCTGAAACGAATACTACGTAAAGGTTTCTTCGTCTTAGGAATCAAGGCAAAGTCCAAGAGTAGAGTGGATGATATAGCAGTTCCCACCTCAATCAATCGAACAAATCAGTCACATCTTGCGCTGAATGCAGCCGAGCCTTGTCAAGCAAAATGATATAAGGATTCTACCAGAAATGTCGCCCCTTCTTTCTCAAGAATGGTCGCAAGTTGTGTCCCAGAAAGGAACAAAAATAATGCGTATTAACAGTCTGATGGTATGCATTAGGATTACACCATCCTAGTCATAGAAAAGAATCGCCTTAACTTTCATATTGGTGGGGTTCCGAAAACTTTGGATTTTCATTGTCACCCACAATGACACCATTTGTTTGATTGGCGTTATAATTGTGACTCGCACGATTTTGCCCATATTTCATCGAGTGTAATGATACAGCGTAAGAAAGCCTTCATGTTCGCTAGTAGCGCTACAAGTGAGTACGAGTTGTGTCGTATCATAGTCATTTTTGCATTTCCTTAAATTCATGTATCCGCATCAGCGTGATACAATTTTTCTTATGACTAAACGTTCCTAGAAAATGTGCAGAACAGTTATGTGCACTAATCCTGTCTCTTCGGCCAACTCACGAATAGTATGGCATATCTCAATGTCCAGTAATGTGGTAACAACATTTACGTTTTCTGCACTGGCACGGAAACGACCAGACCATTCACGTCTTCCACATATTGCCGTTCTTCCTTGTAGGATCATACCTATTTTGTCACTGTTCTGTAAGACAGGGCAGATTCCATGCAAGCCTCTTGAAGACCATGATGACACTATGTTGCTATACGGTCTCTTACATATACAATTTTTATCCAACTACGTCCTTCTTGTTTCGAAAACATCATGATAACGATAATCTTGTCCATCGCCCCATACATGTTTGTATGTATAACATAGACTGCCCACTACATGAGGCTCAGTCCTTGTACTTTACTGACCTTGAGCGTGAGTGAAAAAAGAAAGTTAATTTGCGCAAAGATAGGGTAGGAATATAACTAACACGTGGCACGAGGGACATCAGTTGATTTCGTAGCGTAGCATCTCTAAAGCACTGTATCACTATTAAAAATTCAACCCTCGTATATATATTCGCTGTAAGATGTTAATATTGCTTATTTTATACGAGAGCTCCTGGAAATGTTTTTGAAAATTATACTGTAAAGATAACCAAAAAAGGTTCTGTCACTTTTTGTCGAGGTCTGTGTTTAATTCACTCTGACACTCTGAGTTGAATGCGAATGGAGATAAGGCGAAGATCAGTTGTTGGTGTGGCTATATCCAACATACAACCTGGTTGTTGCAATTCAATTCAACCGTGAACTTGCATAAGGACAGAGTGAACGCGGGACCTCCACAGAGCGTCATAAGGAAGTGTATGCTGTTCCAGTTGAAACTCGGGTCAAACGCCACTGCAGCATGGTGGAAGATATGACAGCCCTTTGGTGAGGGTGTCGTGACTACGCGGACAGTGCAGCGGTGGTTTAACAAGTTTAACGATGGTAACAAAACACTCGAAGACGCACCACGTGCTAGAAGACCAACACATGTACAAAATGAAGATCTTCAAACAACAATTGAGGCGAACAGTGGCCAGATATGTGAGGAACTGGGACTACAATTCCGTGTGAGTGGAGAAACCATTCGAAAGCACCTCCACCAACTTGGGAAGCGCTACAAGTTGGGTCGATGGGTCCCACATGATTTGACTCCGGGCCAGAAAGGAACGTGAGCAGACACCTGTGTTTCTTTGCTGTCTCGTCTGAGGAAGATTCAATTTCTTGACGGGGTGTTCACATGTGATGAGAAGTGGGTCCTGTACGAAGCTCCACGGCGCCATCATTGGTTAGCATCCAATGAACCGATTCCAAAACAGCCGAAACCAGCACTGCACCAGAAGAAGGTTTTCCCGTGTGATTGGTGGATTGCTCGCGGCATCATGCATCTGGATGTGCTTCCAGCTGGTCAGAGCATTAATGCAACTGTGTACTGTCAGCAGTTGAGCCGTGTTCAAGAATAACTCAAAACTCTGGAGCCAGGACTTCTGAATCACAAAGGGGTCTTACTGTTACAAAACAGCCCTAAGCCCCACGTGCCTCAAACGACCCGGGACACCTTTCTACGCCTTGGATGGGAAACTCTGTTGCAACCGCCATACTCCCCGGACATTTCGTATCAGCTGTTCCATTCCTTGGACAATCATCTTAGAGGACGCCAGTTCAAATCCCTAGTAAAAGTGAAAAATGCACTTGAAACCTTAACTTCACGGCCCACCAAGTTCTACCGCGAGGAAATCCATGACCTTCCAGAACGTTGGCAGAAGGTCTTCTGTGCTGACGGGGAGTGGTGAGTGAAAAGCGATAGAACTTTCTTGGTTATCTTTATAACAGTGGCGCTAGTATTCGAGTATTGTAAAACTCGAAAAAATAAATGTTTCTACATTTATATCGTGTTTGATTGTACGTTTAAACCAATTCGTTTATTTTTCACAGTAGTTTGAAGAAGTAGTTTCGTTTGAGAAATGAAAATTTCTCATAAAGACTTTTGGCAATGGTTTTTATTATTCCAAATTTAATTTAACACTGACTAATATATCCAACGACTTCATTTGGCTTTTGGTGATAAATCATTATCCAAGAAGACTGTATGCAGTTAGGTTTCCGAATTCCAACGTGGTCGCACATTTCTTAGATGTAAATTTTGTGAAGATTGTCATCTACTTCTGCTTTTGAGAATACTGTTGATACTGTGAGTGAAATGATTGAGAGTTTGTCATGTGATATAAATACCATGAGATTCAGGTTCCCTTGAACATTGTCATGAAAGTAATACATAGATTTTGTATGGTTACCAGAACATATGGAAACTTGTAAGCTGTTGGATCCCACATAACTTGACCGAAGCTCAAAAACAGGCTCGTGTCAATTGGTGTAAAGAAGTACTCAAACCGAGGAAACTCACATTTGGTGTACAAGGTTGTTATAAGGAACGAAGTTGCGTCTGTTGATACGAATCTGAAACTAAACATGAATCCACTAGTTGGGTGTTTCAAGCTTTGCCAAACCAACGAAAGTTGTTCGTTTTACGAATGCTGAAAAGCAAATGATTGTCTGTTTCTTTGGTTATACTGGAGATGAGGTAACTGTAGCTCTAAAAGATCGAAATACTGTAAATGTTGAGTAGTATACAAAAGTTTGTTTTCCAGAAATACAAGTTTCTCACTCAGAAAACCAAGCTGTCCACTGTTTTTAGTGTAGCACTGTTTTTAACCAGCATTACAGTTCAATTATTTAGGAAGTTCATACGGTACTAATCAAAGACAGGTAAATAGTAACAAGGTCAGGTCACAGAAGACGCTGCAGAAAGCCTTATTTACAAGGAATGTGACCTTAAAATACTTTGCGATGTGCTGTGTAATTACATCCAACATGACAAATTTCATTATGATGATATCTACATTATGTTATTTTTGTCATATTACTTTAATTAAAGTTACGGCGCTACATCTGTAAATAAATTCTTTAGATGTTGCTCTTTCTTTGATCAGTAGACTTGAACCATATATATATGCCACTCTAAAATACTGTTCCCATATTCTTAAACTGCAAAAAAAATATATTCACATATTAACTAACAAGCACAACAAAAAGTGGAGTAGTGGAATGAACAATATAGGAACCAAGATTTGCAAAATTTACGAGTAAAATATGTCACTATGAAAATGAATGTACTTTATAAGGGGCAGGACAGGCATGTGTTAATTGGTGTGAAGATATGCTAAAAAAATTCAACCAAGGTAAGTTAAATTTGGTGTACTTTAGCGAAATTAGGTCACAACGAAACTTTGTGCTTATTTTGGATTCTTCCTGCACGCAATCTTTATGAATTGAATCGTCATTATGTGTTTGTAACTAAAATAAAAATATTTCAGACTTTTTATTTTTCCACCTTTTCGAAACTGATAAGTAGTATTCTTTCTTTTTCCTAGTTTCTGTCTGCTTTCTGAAAATAATCTCAGCCATTATTATCTCAGCATAACTCATCACTTTCATTTCATCAATTCTTACAACTTTATGTTGAGGTGGACAACACAGAAGAAACAGGAAATAAGCATAGAACTGACTACGAGTCATCACCTTGACTAGGGGTCATAACCTTTCTGGAGGAACATAGCTCTTTCATGATCTCGTAAGAAAAGGATAAATCGACGCCCATACTAGAGGATTCGAGCATCTGTCAACTGAACCTGAAACACATAAGCACTGTTCCAAAATTGTGTTTCACCCCTTTCCAGCTTATTTAAGGATTCTTTAACTGCATCATGGCTGAGGAACAGTAAATCATTTCTATTATGTTACTTGCACCTCATACATTTTGATTAATGAATTTAGCGTGTCTAATCCAATTTAATTTGTATAATTGCAGTTTTAATTCCATCACAGATTAACACTGCAGTGGTCGCGCTTTTCAGATTACGTATTTGGTCGCGCGGATCACTATTGTGATCCACAGCTTAATTTATTGAATGATTGATTGATTTTGAGTTTTACGTCCCGTTCAGCATCGAGGCTATATGAGACGTGGACCTACTAATTAACGTGGAATCCGAACCACATGAGCTCCCGCCGGGAACAGCTTAATTTATTTTACACACAGTTATATTTATAGTACTGTTATCGTATGGTGGGTGCAGAGTATAAAGCAAAGTATAACGCACATTTTATTAATATTTTTTTATTATTTAAAGAAAAACACACTTATTTATACGACTTTTTGCAATTTTAACAACACATATAACAAACGTATAACAAAACTTGTTCATTTTATTGTCAATGAGGCAAGCAAACGCTCCAATAGGTGTAAGAGCATTTTTAGCAGCACCATGAGGGCCAGGTGCCTGAAAGGGAGGTATTAAATTGACATATGGAGCTCCAGAAGTACATGGCAGTTGAGGATTCAAATACCAGTGGGTTGGCTCTCTTTTCTTACCTTTTTCCCTACCTATGTAAAACTCACGTAAATGAAGAGTAGGTAGTTGAGGTTCTCCTGTAGGTCTTGCTTCTACTGGAATATCTTCTGCTACTTCTGCAGGTAGTGGGGGTACTGCTGCAGCCTCTGATTCTTCGTTTTGTTGATCTCCATTACTTTCGAATTTATAAGAAGCTTCAGTATCAATCAAGAAGCCTTCCTCTACTTCGTCTGGATCTTCTATACCAACAATGCTGTCACAGTCACTCTCTGTTTCATTTAACCACTTACGTATCTGTTCACGGTCTCGTTCTGACATTTTAAACACTAAATATACGCACCATGTAGAAGATAAACCCAATTATATCAAAAACCAAAATGGGCCAAGTTTAAAAAATGTAGTCCGTTTAAGTACAAAATCGACCACCCGGTAAACGCACTTTTGCAAACAGGAAGGTTGTGACATCACTGGTCTGTTCCACATGATGTGGGGGGAAGGTACATGGCTGCCTAAGGTCAAGCGTTCTATCAACTCGTAGCGGCAACGCAAGATATACCCCTGGATCACAATAGTGATCCGCGCGACCACTGTAGTGTTAAATCTCTTACTAAGCACTATCTCTACTTTCTCTTAGGGGATTTTCCTTCAAATTTAGTATTGATAAAGTTGTACATCGTTACAGGATACGAAACTTGAGTCTATTCATACTTGTAACTAGAAAGCAATCCATTGGTTGCGTGTTTCAAACTGAGTCAGAATCGACAATAACTGTTCGTTCGAAGAAGGCTGAGAAACAAATGATTTCTTGTTTCTTTGGCTATACCAGATATGTGTCAACCTAATTTTAGAAGATCAAAGGATTGTAAGTGCTGAGTGCTATCCAACAATTCGATTTTGACATTGCATAAAATAAATCAATTTTCGAATAATTCTTTGTCACGATTACGCAAGTTCCCATTCAGCACAGCAAACTGTTTATTTCTTGTTTCGTAAAAGCACTGAATTAATGATTCATTCTTTGTTCTTACTTGACATTCCACCAAATGACTTAGTTTTGTTCCTCTATATTAAAAGTAAGGTGCGTGTTACGCGATTTGCGTCGCTTGAAGCAGTTTCAATTCCGAACAGCCTCAGAGTAGGAAAAAAAATTAACATTTGTTTGAGCATATACAAAAGTGAATCTATCTAGAAAATACTTTAAAACAAAAAAAGCCATTTCCAGAATTTCACCTGTCTTTTTTTCATAGTGGAGTTTAAAAAGAAACCTTCATCTCAGCGATAAACTTTTACCAGTTTAATTTAGTCTAATACAACTTGTTTTAACGACTAATTAAAATAGAGAATCGTTATTATACTTCAACAATATATAAGATCTGGTCAATAATAATGTTTTCAAGAATTGACCTGCTTTAAGTTCATTACCTAGTCACTGAACAATAAAGTATAAAACAATGAAAAGTAGAACACATCATACCTCAATTCAAGAAAAAGTAAGTATTTTATGTAATTTCTTGTAATAGGAAATTCCCATCTCTTGTCCCTCATATAGCTAGTTTGCTGCTTTCAAAACTTTGTATTATGTGTACAATTTGTGTAAAGACGGGCAACGAAGGATGGAAACGTTGTGAAGTTAATATTACTTCCTCCATGTACTACTATTAATAATGGTTTAACACATTATTACTAGTATGATACGTACATCTAAAACGTAAAACATTTGTCTGAAGTATTTCTTAATGTTGTACGATCGTTTCTCCCAGATTCTTCATTTCGCCATTTTATTTATCTCAATCAATGTTCGTAGGTTTCTTTAAGAAAATTTCTCTCGACTGTCACAAAAGTTTCCCTTTCTTAATAAATTATCCCTACTTTGTTGAGTGCGCAATTCCTTTCGCAGAAGTTACGTGATAAGATTAAAGGAAGTGTCAACAACATTAGTACATGGCTTCTATTTTTTTACTTTCTCCTTCACTTTTTTCACAAAAATACATACAAATATACTCAGTCAACAATAAGTGCAAATTATGCTTTTTTGAACACAAAAAAAAAAAAAAATACACTACTGTATTGTATTGGTTAATTTTTGAAGAACAACGAAAAATTTAAGCATTTGTATTGGTCAATCTGTCAGAGCGAGAATTTCCCTGGATTCTCACGTTTTATTGAAAAATCCCTTCTTTTCATTTTTGCTAAATTTACCTTTCCTAGATTAGGGAAATTCCCTAAAATTACGAACAGTGGTCTCAATTGGCCTAGTTGCAAAATGGGCTCTTTCGTGACTAAGTGGTTATCGTATGCGCCTTTGGCGTGGGAGACCCGGGTTCAATTCCAGGCTGGAGGTCATGTGGTTCGGATTCCATGTTAATTAGTAGGTCCCGTCTCAGATAGCCTCGCTGCTGAAAGTGACGTTAAACTCAAAATCAACTCAATCAAAAGTCAATCGATGCAAACCAACACTTTATTTCTTTTAAACGAAAGTGTTGCTTACATAAACTTTATAATATTTCCTATATTTACTGAAGTTTTTCCGTTTGTATGCGTTTATTTGGCTTTATTTGATTTGAAGTTTACCGTTCTTGTTTCAACATGGAAGCTGAACTAGAAAAGAGTAAAGTTCATATTAATCTCACCATATAGCCCACTATAGTTAAGAATTTCAAATAGTATAATTATAGGCTACAAATAATAATAAATTTTACAATTTACCTTTAAACGCCTAAGGAATCAACTGCTGCGTCAAGGCTTTAAACCTTAATAACTCAGCCCCTAATTAAGCTAGGAAAATAATTTTGGTATCAATGTATTTTTGAAGAGCGAAGCTTGCTGCCGATATACATTTTATGTATGTGGAAGGTACCACGGCGGAGACAGGGGAGGGTAAAGTTCGTGTTCTTTTTTTGCATCAGTTTTCTTAGAGGGTCCATTTCCCCCATATTAGGAGCACAGTCATAACAATTGGTATGTAAAGTAATAATATAGTCCACCACACGCTAATACTCTATAAAAGTACTTGTTGTTTACATGAAGGGAGTAGGGGAGGGACAAATTTGACCAATTTTTTGAATCTGTTTTTATGTAAATTATATTTATTTTCTGGACGGTTCCATATAAGACAAGATATCTTTTCACTGAATTGATCTAGAAGCATAATTACCTAGTTGGAATCTGTGATCCACAAGCTTTCCAACGATGTATGAATTATGACTCTGTGATAATTAGGGAGGTCAAAGGGACAACAATGTGCAAGCCTGCAACAGCTCTTCGAAAATAATATACAGGGCTTTTTTTTTTAAATAAGAATTTTGTTCTGAATTTTTATCTCACTTTGTATTACAGCCATGGCTACCATTTTGAAATATTATTCTCATAAGTGCATTTCCTACACATTAGCTTCAATTTGTCCGCGTAAACTGACTGTAAGGGTTGCTAGGGACCCCCAAATTCTATTTTTTCATATTTTTAAGAATTTTTGTTTCTTCTTCTTTTTCTTCTACGAATAGGCGAAAATTGCACACGTGTTATCTCCTTGGAATCAGTGTTTTATAAGCTTTCCAACGACGTATGAATCGTTACTATGTGATAATTAGGGGTCAACAGGGCCCCCCAACGTGAGAGCCTAGGAATTCATTCAAATCCCTGCCCGGGGTATAAAGAATATACAAATTCTAAGAGATATAAATGTATTATCTTTAATTATCTATACTATAATAATAAAGAGTAGGCATAGGTGACTCATCACCACCCAGACCGTATTACAGAGGGTAATAAAGGAATGCATTAGAAAAAGTGAGAGATCTGCATTACACTTTCCGTAGCTCAGGTGAATAAGCAGATAACTCGCGAAAACAAAATGTTACACACGAGGAAAGAAACCCGTGTTTCTAATTCTGTAAACTGCTTTTCCAGATTGGGAGCCGCGGTCCTAAGTGGTAAAGCGTTTACCTCTGGTGCTTGGGGCCCCGGGTTCGATCCCAGCCCCCACCAAGTGAACCTTGTGATGGACAAACATCGTGTGCGTTGGTTTCCTCGGGGTTCTCCCGTTTCCTCCCACGTTCTTCATTCCACCATTTCATTCATTACTCATCATCACCGTCTCCTTTAGCCTAACCGGCAAAAACGTGGGATGTAAAACTCAAAGATTTCATTTCATTTTTTTCTTGCTTTTCCAGAGTACCTAATCCAGATTTCATTGAGTACTTTCTTGGTTTATGTCTTTCGTCGTAAGTGACATAATCTTTTACTTCCTCTTCTACACATCATATGATCATGTTACTGTACACTATAATATTACCATATTCACATTAGAAATATAATTATTCTATTACTACCTCATTTCGTTTTTAATCGGCAGAGATAGCCGTGTGGTCTAGAAGGTTAGGCCATCGACTTATTAGAAATCGCGGATTCCAAATCAGCCTCGGACATAGAGGTTTTTGTTGTACATTTCACCTTGCATTTCATTGTCATCTTTCGTCTTTCATAGTGGTTCGGATCCTTCTTTACACTGTAGATCCCGTCCTATATAGCTTCGGTACTGACACAGTGCGTAAAAATGGCAACACTCAATTTCGCTTTCCAAATGCAATAATCTTTGTGGCACTGCGCTCACATTTTGCTATGTTATACTATCGGCGTTATTCTGCATTTGAATTAAATTCATAATATGAGATCCAGATTCCTTTATTACTCTTTGTTTCCACATATCAGACATCTCCATTGTACATTTTCAGTACATGAAGCTCCAATAGTGTGCAACACTGTAAAACTTCACTTCACTGTTACGTTTAGTGATATTAGTGCATTTTAAATCTGTGCACATTTGTATATGGTGCTATTCAAACAAAATACTTTATGCTGAGTTGGCAACACTGACTCATTTATGGCAACTATGGTTTTCGATACGGCATTTTGTTTTCATTATAATGTGCACCTTTTGTTTTGATTGCTCTAACTGTTTGAAGATCTTTACTTAAAACTTATATATTTCCATTATATAATTTTTTAGATATTCAAATATTGAAGCCCCGTAGGTTGTATCCTTCTGGTCTACAGCACCTTAAGGGTCTTCACTACAGCGAAATTAAACTACCGCTAATTTTAGATTTTTTCTGTAATATCTTCAAAACAAATAAAAATATTCGAAAAATAGAAACGTAGTGAATTAGACAATACGATTTTGCATGTGATACCTTTACCACAACTCACCTATCCGCTTTTAGTATCCCGCTATTTACAGAACCCGCAAAAAATGCTAAATCTTTCTACAGTTACAAATCGAAAGCAGACAGATGAGTTGTGATAACGGTATCACATGCAAAATCGTATTATCTAGTTCACTACGTTTCTGTTTTTCGAGTATTTTTATTTGTTTTGAAGATATTACAGAAAAATTCTAAAATTAGCGGTAGTTTAATTTCGCTGTAGTGAAGACCCTTAAATTTTGCTCATTTTTATTTCTCGCAATGTTCTATCAGATATACTATGTGGCAATCAGATTTTAGTGAGAACTTGTGGGACCTTCCCTTGTAAGATGGTAAAGGGGTCTCAAAATTTCTTCCAAGAATAGTATCTAACCCATCGCTGGCATTGGAAATATAACTTGCTACATGAACTCTTTATTAAAAATATGGGGATATTTATGTGTTTTATCGTTTTCGAAAATTCTACTCTAAAGGAGAAAAGAAGGACATTTATAAAATATTCAAATTTCCCTTTGTTTAATCAGAAAATGCCGAATGTAAGTTGACACTTAAGTTGGAAATTTGTAATTCGGCATATAAAGTTTTTATTTAAAAAAACATGTATTTCAGCGTTTCTGATTATTCCGCTACAGAGCAAAGAGAAAACGAAATTTCAACCGCATTGAAATTTCCCTTTATTTATTTACAAAGTACCGAATTTGTGGATTCGCTTAAGTCGCAAATGTAAAATTTGATGTATAAGCTCTTAAATAAAAATGAAGGGATACGTGCTTCGGCAGGTTTGATAACTCCGCTTCTAAAGGAAAAAAGTTGGCTTATTTCTATAACTTCGTAATTTCTCATTCTTTATTGGGAAAGTGCTGAATGTTGGAATTCGCTTAAGTTGGATATATGAAATTCGGTATATAAACTTAACTAAAACTATACAAATATGTGTTTCAGCAGTTTCGAAAATTCTCTTTCTAAGGAAAAAAGGGGGATATTTCTATAATATTGAAGTTTCCTTTTATTCATTTGCAAAGTGCCATAAGCGGGAAACATAAAATTCGAAATAATGGGACATGCATTAAAACATTCAGAAAAGAATTCCGCTAAATAGGTGATAAAAAATTCAAATTTTCCTGTTTTATTTTATTATAAGGATTTGCTTAAGTTGGAAATGTAAAAATCGGCATATAAACTTTTGAATAAGAATACTTAAATAAGTATTTCATGTCTGCGAAAATTCCGCTTCTAAATAAAGTAAGGGAGACACTTTCTATAATATTAAGAGTTCCCACTATTTATTCAGAAAACGAATAATATAATGATTTGTTTAGGTTGCACATGGGCCACATGCAAAATCAGACTGGAAAAAACAGTATTCCGCCTATACATACAATATATAGTCTCTATACCAGTAAAATTATTACTCGGTGCCATAGGTCACCACAATATATTCAAAACAACTGAAAAACGATGCGTAAGAGAGAAGTAATAAACTTAAAGCTAAAAGGCAAAAACAAATTTGCCAAATAGAACAATAATGCACACTCATGTCCAAAATTATTGTCGCATGTCAATAAATACATTGTTCTAGGAACATAATTTGATAACGAATTCGCTCGGTATTTTATAATGTTAGTATGTGTATAATCGACAAAGACAGGTATGTGGCAATTTCATGTCAAAAGAGCAGTAAGTAAGAACAATAGAACGAAAATAAAACTTTCTTGTCCCTTTAGCAACATTTTATTTTACTCATAATTTTCGTATTAGTAATTCTTTTCCTATGAAATTTACCACAAATATACATTTCCTGATTGTACGCATAGTATCAATATTAAAAGTACCCTGCAAAATCATTATCAAATTATATTCTTGCAAGAAGACAGTTATAGATATGCGACAATAATTTTGGACATGAGTGTACTTTACCTAAATCCTGAGTTCTGCTTTAAAAATTGAAATGAAATCTTTGAGTTTTACGTCCCACGGTTATGCCGGTTAGGCTAAAGGAGACGGTGATGATGAGTAATGAATGAAATGGTGGAATGAAGAAAGTGGGAGGAAACGGGAGAACCCCGAGTAAACCCACGCACACGGTGTTTGTCCACCACAAAGAGTTCTGCTTTAAATACAGCTATAATGCCATCCTGTACGAGGTGTAATTCGAAAATTAGCCGTTATGATGATGTATTACAATGCTCAAATAAGACTTGTAATGAATTGTTTCACATATCATGCTATAATATTTCGGTGGAAATGTATATTGATATGAAACAAACAGGTAATATAAAAGAATGGATTTGTAATGAGTGTAAACGCTGTTATGTAAGTGAAAATTCTATGAGAACTGAAGCAATATCCGCGAGTACCGCAGCTTTAACGGGTGTTAATGATTCTACTACTTGTAACACGATTGGTAATCCTATTAGTAATACAGATATTGGAACAAAGCTTGAAGAGTTGTGTGTTCAGATTGCTCAACTAACATCAAGTGTCCAATTCATGTCCAATCAATATGATGAGTTACTTAAAAAGTTTGAAGTAGAGATTAGGGAGAACGTTAGACGGGATAAAGAAATCACGAAATTAAAAGCGGAAAATGAAGAGTTGAAAACTCAACTAAAACATTAGGCTATAGAATTAAATGATCTTAACCAATACGGGCGTAATAAAAACATAGAAATTCATGGAATCCAAGAGCGTGTTGGTAAGAATTTAATAGAAATTGTAATTGGCATGACAGGAAATTTGCGATTAAATTGCGTAGAACAAGATATAGATGTAGTACACCGAATTCTAAATGGTATTAATAAAAGCAAGAGAAAAGCAATAATTGTGCAGTTCAAGACACGATTGGTAAGGGGGTTAAGTAAAGGAAATACAGGGTTGGTTAGCAATAACTTAGTTTCTGTGAGTGATGATCAAAAATTTTTGTGAATGTAAATTTGTCTCCTAAAAATAAGCAGCTTTTTGGGAAGGCAAGAAACGCTGCGAGAAATACTCACCACAAATTTTGTTGGGTTAGTGCTAGTGGCCAAATCTTAATTAGAAAACATGAAAGTAGTCCGGAAATGATTATAAAAACTGAAGATGATTTGACAGGTTTTCCTAATTCCATCAATGAAGGAGACAGCACTTTGCCCATTAATTGAGTAATATACTTTGATGATAGTAAGTAAACGAAAATTATGTCTAAAGAGCGTATTAAATATACATATTCAATTAAATATATTATGTGGAGTGAGTTGAAAGGTGTAATGTTTAGAATAATAAGCAGATTAGTAATTTCAATATCTTTAATGATATTATGCTATTTAAATCTATTTAAGTATGACGACTGATACATTGTATTTTTAATGAATCTATGTAGCATTATGGGAAAATATTTACTATTCTTCCGTGTAAGAAGAGCTCGAATACTTGTTCAAAAATAATTTGCAACACTATTTATTTATCGATATTAAAAATTATTCTAGTAGTACTGTATGTCAGTAGTTAATAGCACATTTGATATATTCTACCAAAATGTTAACGGTTTAAAAACAAAAGTTAATGATTTTTATCTTAACTCAACTATGTATGATTTTGACTTGTGGCTATTACTGAGTCATGGTCACAAGCTGAAATATTTAGTACTGAACTGTTTGATGACAAGTTGTAACGACCTGCTATCGTTACAGTTTGTTTTCAGTAATTTTATGTCCGAGTTAGTCAAATGGTGTTATAATTTATAATTTTACAATATTAAACAATTTACATAATGTTTCTAATTTGTCGATTGTTTCTCTATATGCACCTTACAATAAGAACTGGACGTTATATACTTTGAATTTAGTGCCAATTCTGTTCTTTTTCTTTTCATTAGATTTGATGTAAAGTGAACACAACTATAATAAAAAGAGTAAGTTTTTCTTTAAATATTTTCCCAGAATAATTAGTTGTTAATTTAGATTATTTAGCACACAGAACATTGTAAAATAGTTATCAAGTGTGCTTAGATCATTATTTATTAGAGGATAGGATTCAGTATAGCCCGCTCCCCCCAGTGATTTTTAATGAATCACAGTGATTCTAACGATTCATATTAGTTCATAATGAATTGAAATCTCATGTTATAATGATTTAAGATGTAAATTTTGTGGTAAGAAAGTTTTAATATAGTAGTAGTAGTAGTAGTAGTAGTAGTAGTAGTAGTAGTGGTAGTTAGTAGCAATAGTAGTAGTAGTAGTACGAACGGGTTAGAAGCCCCGTAGGGCTTGGTTGGGTTCTGTTCTCGATATAAGTAGTAGTAGTAGTAGTAGTAGTAGTAGTAGTAGTAGTAGTAGTAGTAGTAGTAGTAATAGTAGTAGTAGTAGTAGTAGTAGTAGTAGTAGTGACTCTTTCAGTTCCGGTGACAAAGAACTGGGGAGAGCGGACTATACACAAGCCAGAGGATATACAAGCAAAGTTTCTTTTGTCTGATTAATTGACATGTATAGCAACATGAAAAGTTCTAGCTAAGCTTCTTGGGTCTGTTCCCTTGATAAACTAAAAATTGTAAATACCTTTAAAAAATCATGCTCAACTGAATATTCGAATCCCGGATTAAAGTTATGGATACTCAAGTTGATAAACTGTGTACAATAGTGAACATGAAAGTTTATATAATAAGTATAAGTATTATAATAATTGAACTAAAGATTTTGAAATCTGGTTTCGTTTAAGTATTCGAACGCTAAACAAATAACATCGATTACTGTCAGTTGTAGCTTGAACATCTCTCTCCTCATGTATGAATTCTTTGTCACCTCAATAATCTCCTTATATGTGTCTTCGATCTGGTGCCTTGTTCTACTGCGACGTAGCTGTAGATGCGTACCAGTGTGACAACATAGTAACAATGTACAGTTTGATGTTGGATTGGCACATGACAAAGTATCAAGTTTTTAGGAAGGATAGAGATCTGGAACGTTGCGGAATGCGTGCTGGGGGTGGTGTGCTCTTAGCTGTTAACAATAATTATACTTCAGAGAGATCAAATGAATTTGAATTACCAAACTAGAAAGATTTGTGGGTCAGGATTGAGTTATCTAATTCAACTTATATATATGTTTGTGTAACATATTTCCCTCCCTATACCAAAGAAGAGTATTATTTAGATTTTTTTAGAAATATTGAAAGGTTCAAAGAATTATCATTGTCCCATAATGTTCTCATTATCGGTGATTTCAATCTTGGGCTCTTAACAGAATATATGAATGGTAACTATTTCGTAACTTTGTCTAATTTGGAAACTAATGTTTTACACAAATTGAACTTTTTGAATTTTTCGTAATTAAATACTGTTAGAAACGTAAACAATAGAATTTTAGATGTAATATTAACTAACATACCTAATATTGAAATTGCCAAATCCCACGTTTGCTTTGTCTAAGAAGACAGACATCACCCGAGTTTGAGTATTAGTATTCAGTTTCTAAAGCACTGTCAAATCTATAACGAACTTGGTGACGCAGTTTATAATTTTGACAAATGTGATTTTCTGAAGCTGTATCAGTTTATTAAAGAAAAAAATTGGGATTCCCAGTACATAATTAATGATGTAGATGAAGGTGTTAATTATTTTTATTTTGAATTGTATAAGATACTTGATGAATGCGCACCAAAAAAGGTTAAGAGTAAACGTTCCTACCCTCTTGGTTCACTGTTGAAATAATAAAAAAAAAGAAAGAAAGAAAGAAAAAGGATCGCATAAGACGTTAATTTTAAAAATCTAACAAGTAAACCTTACGTTTGGGTGAATAGAGTTGCTGACTGAGACACATATGGGCAAGTAGTACTAAATGTGGGCAGTATTTCAGTGAAGTTGTAGGTGCGAAGCTTCAGGGGTTTAGGAGATGCAGCTACCAGAACATCATATTGAAGTACAGAATAGTCTTCATACAGTTGGAGGTAAAAACCCAGTAAGACCTCTTGTAACGACAAAAGGTGAATAACAAATATATGGGTACATATTAGGACTAGGGGAAGTCATATAGTAGGGGTATACCTGACGGCGGCCATCTTGAAATCCGCCATTTTGAATTAAGGTTAAGTTTTTAAAATAGGAATAGGGTCATGTGATACATGATTTAAGGCGCAAATTTAATCAGAAGAACAATGGTGGCGTTAATTTTGATTTACGCGCAATTGGTAAAAAGTTACAGGGGAATTAAATATTGTTGCAGCATATGTATTAGTCCTTTACCCCACTTTGTAAATTTTGTGTTAATGATAATAATTAAATAAAAAGCAGGTGGATAAATATTAGGCCTATGGTAAGAGTTGCCCTGATGGTGGCCATGTTCAAATCCGCCATTTTGAATCAGACAAAAGTTTTAAACAAAACGCGTAACAGTGACACCTTATTAATAGCAAATTTTACCATAAATCCAACTGTATAACCATTTTTACTTTATCATTAACCAGCATTTGTTACGCCACCATTGTATTTCTTATTAACTTCTAGCCCGAAGTCATATATTGCATTGTCCTATTCCCATTTAATTTTGTGCTGGTTAATGATAAAGCAAAAATGGTTATACTGGTGGATTTATGGTAAAATTTGCTATTATAAGGTGTCACTGTTATACGTTTTCTTTAAAACTTCTGTCTGATTCAAAATGGCGGATATGAACATGGCCGCCATCAAGGCAACTCTTACCATAGACCTAATATGTATCCACCTGCTTTTTATTTAATTATTATCATTAACACAAAATTTACAAGGTGGGGTAAAGTACTAATACATATGCTGCAACAATATTTAATTCCCCTTTAAGTTTTTACCAATTGCGCGTAAATCAAAATTAATGTCACCATTGTTCTTCTGATTAAATTTGCGCCTTAAATCATGTATCACATGACCCTATTCCTATTTTAAAAATTTAACCTTAATTCAAAATGGCGGATTTCAAGATGGCCGCCGTCAGGTATACCCTTATTATATAACTTCCCCCTAGTCCTAATATGTACCCATATATTTGTTATTCACCTTTTGTCGTTACAAGAGGTCCTACAGGCTTTTATCTCAAACTGTATGAAGACTATTCTGTACTTCCATATGGTGTTTCGGTAGCTATATCTCCTAAACCCCTGGAGCTTCGCACCTACAACTTCACTGAAATACTGCCCACATTTAGTACGTCTTGCTCATATGTGTCTCAGTCAGCAACTCGATTCACCGAAACGTAAAGTTTACTTGTAAGCGTTACTCTGATTACATGCACTTTGTAGATATTAGGAACAAATTAAGTGTAGCATTGGGTTAGCTTTTCAAAATTATAATCGTCAGGTAGAAGCGAATATTGCTAATGAACCTAAGGAAGTTTGGAATTACATAAATAATAGAAGATGCTCAAAAGTTAATATGAAGCAATCTGTCCTTGAGTATAACGACGAAAAAATTATTGATACTAAGTTAAAATGTGAAGCTTTTGCTACACATTTTCAATCTGTTTATAGTTGTAAACCATTTAATATAGATCTAAATGAAATATGTTCTATTGAAATTCCTTCAACTGTAGATATAATGGTTTTAGACAAGATCTGCGAAGTTGAAGTTGAGAAACAATAGACAAAATGAAAAGTAAAAGATCGTTTGGCCATGATAGTATTCCGTCCTATATTTTGAAGGGTTGTAAAGAATATTTTATTAAACCATTGACTTATTTGTTTAACTTGTCTTTGACTCAATGTAAATTTACTACGAAATTTAAAATATTAGCGGTTTGCCCGGTTTCTAAGGTTAATCTAGTAAGATCACAGACCAATAAATCTAATATCATCTTCTGCTAATTTTTTTTCGAAGCAATCACTTATAAACATATGTTTAATCATCTATCTACGTATTTATCGGATTCTCAATATGGCTTCAGACGCAATAGATCAACTATTTCAAATTTGCTGACTATAAATCAAGTAATTAATGATTCTTTTAATAAAAGGTATCAAGTAGGTGTAGTATATGCAGATTTCAAACGTGTTTTTGATTTGATTGATCATGGGGTACTACTTAGTAAACTGAGAACGTTTGGTATATCGCAAGAACTGGTCAAATTGTTTCATTCATATTTGAATGAAAGAATTCAATATGTTATTTTTAATAATATTAAATCTAAGGAATTCACAGTGCATGCTGGAGCACCTCAAGGATCGAATTTGGGTCCTTTCTTTTTATTATTATGATAAAAGATCTATCCAAAATGTTTCAATATAGTTCATGCTTAATATTTGTAGATGATACCAAATTATACAAAGAAATTCGCACGGAAAGTAATTCATGAAATTACAAACATAAGTTAATAGGCTTAAAGAGTGGTGTAGGAAAAATAAATTTCAGTTTAATATTTCAAAATGTTATGTAATGACTTTTACTCTTAATAAAAAAACACCCAATATTTGAATATACTATTGGAAATCAGACGTTAGAAAGAAGGGGTATTATAAGAGATTTAGGTGTTCGGTTTGATATTAATTTGAAATTTAAACATCATATAAATATAATAACTAGCCAACCTTTTAAAATGCTGGTTTTTATTAAGGGGTCAAGTCGTTATTGTCGTTATTTTAAAAATCAAGGCACTATTTTATCGTTGTATAATGCATTTGTTCGATCGAAACTAGAATATGCATCTATTGTTTGGGATCCATTTTATCAGTGTTGGAAACGCAAATAGAGAAAGTTCAGAATAAGTTATTGAGATATACTGCGTGTAAAATACATGGTATTCAAACTCGTTATAGTCCTTATGATAAACTTTTTAAAAAAGTTCAAATTATTGTCAATTGGAAATAGGAGATTTATACAGAGAGTACTATATCTTTAAAAAAATAATTATAATAAGGAAAATAACATATTCTTATTAAGAATAGATTACCATTTTATTGTTCTCGGCAAAATCTAAGAGGTAGACAGGTTTTTTATATGCCTGAAAACAGAATAAATGTGAACAGGAATTCACCACTGTGTAAATTATGTGATGCAGGTAACAAAATTGAGTCTATGGGATTGGATTTATTTCAGTATAAATTTAAGACTTTTAAGCGAAAGTGTTTCCAATTACTAAATGATAAATTGTACAATATTTTTGTATAGCATATGTAAAGAGAAAAAGATTTATAGCACTTCTTCGTGTTACCAATGCTAGTTCCATATTTGGAGTTGGATTGCATATCCTTTGATAATGATGTATAAACTTTGTACTTTGTAATTGCCTTTGGGTGTAAAGAACAAATAAACATATTATTATTAAGATTGGAGAGAAAAATCATCCAATCTTCTTCCAGAGGCCTAGAACTCATCATTGCAGTCTTCGTTGTCGCCGTCTGTATCGTTATTATGATTATTATCGACATCATCGTCACCATCATCATCACAGGTATCACTATCGCGATCTTGGCCATGTCCAACTTTACATTCCTGTAGAAATCTGCACGGGCTGGAATTTTTAGCCCGGGCCCGGACCGGCTCAGCCCGAACCGAGTCTAAAATATGTTTTAGCATTTAGGCCCAAGCCTGGCCCGAGCACGTGTTATAATCAACTGAGCCCGAATTACAGAAACTTAATAATTAACGCAAAATTGTACTTACAGTAATTAGGAGGTTTAATTTTGCAGTTGTGCATTCCAGAAAGAACGATCCAATAAATATCGTTGTACAGTATATTTACAAAGTTAGACACAAAAAGGCCCGAGAAATATGGTTGTATATTTAAAACTTTACTGCCCGAAGTGATATATGCTTTGTAGGCCGGAGATCGGCCCGCGGGCCGGGTCAGGCTTAGGCACGCGGGCTCGAACTGAGCACGTGCAAACCTCTACCTTCCTGAGATGCTGCACATTTAATAGCAGATTCAGCAACTAACTTATCGAAGAGGAATGAGTTTTTGTTCCGAAAAGGAGATTGATTTGAAATGATAGGACCAGACCTCAAGAGGAGCATGTGCAATACATTGCGAATGTTCTCTTTTCGAGAAGTTTTTCTTGCATGAGCTGCCCTATCTACTCTAATGTATTTGTGTTTCCTGTTGAGCTTCCTCGGAGAGCACTCCGATAGGCAAAATGACTGACTCAATAATTCTTCCTCTATGAATAAGAATTTTATGAACAGAAACCGGCATGAAGAATCATAGATATACACTAACCGTTAAGATACAGTTTTCTGGTTTCTAATGTGAATGCATCAAACCTGTCTACATTACTTGGAAAACCACATGAGATAATTCGCAATATAATACCATATCGCCGAATCATTTCTTCATTAATTCCTGTAATCTCTGCGAATTGTGGTGGATCCTGGAAGAAACGCCGCGCCTTGTTTCCATCATTGGAATTTCCTACTCCTCCAGGTTTAGGCTGCTCTACAATTAGTCCCATTCTTATTCGGAACTCTTGAATAATTTTCTCCTTCCGCGCACAGAATTTGACTTTGTCTCCGTAATCTTCGGAATCCCTAATCTGCCATTTTTGAATTTCCAACCGATAAACTATGTGAATTAGGCATTCAAAAAATCGAATCCGAGGATGGTAAGGGGGAAATTTCAAATCAATATCTGCTAATATCTATTGGTTTTGTTCGTAATTCAATATTGTTCATAGTCTTAGGAGTAGATCCACTTATATAGGGGAACGTGGGGCATAATGGGGAAGCTAAGATATTTGCCTTTCTAAATTGGTAACCAATATCTCAATTGCAGTAATTTTTCTGCGGTAGACACGTTGGACATTTATTGTGATATTTCAACCAGCAAATCCTTTCAAAAATATTGTTTTGCACCTTTTTGCTTAGCTTATTCCAAAAATGGCTCTTTTCCCCATTATGCCCCCTACGTGGGGCATAATGGAACATTGGATTCAGTCAACCCCATTATGCCCCTACCCCATACTGCCCCGTACACTATTACATCTATAATATCCAGATCTAATATAGACTTATCATAAAACAACAATATATGATTACTATTATACAACACAATTTGAATTTTATGAAATATTTATTAGACTCAATAATCAAATATAACAAAAGATGAGTACTCTTTTTTTTTTTTTAAAAAAAAATGTTGATAATTACTTCAAAAGGTACATTCTGAATTAGGCATTATTAAGAAAAAGAAAAAATGTGATCATTGGGAATTGTACTACAAAGTTTATGCAGATTACATCGAATTATTGTCAGTTAAATCTTAATATTTCCTTGTATCAAATCAACATAACCAAATTTTGAAAATTCAGTATGAAGAACTTAAACAAAACTGCGCAAATGCAATCCCAGCATTAACAAGAAATGTTTCGAGCTGGATAGTAAACTACACAATCGATACTCTTACGGGGCATAATGGGGTAATGGGGCAATATGGGGTGATTGCAATACCGTTTTGCCCCACCCCGTTTTGCCCCAGATGAGTTGTAGTGTTAAATCAACGAGTATCTCTGTTATAACTTACAATCCGTAGACCTCAAAAACACACAACAAACACAGAAGAAATATTCTTTCAACATATCAATAGTTTAAAAGTGTGTAATAAATAACTTGCCTTACCTTGACCGAAGTAAAATCCCAATCGTTATATGCCATAGAGCGAAAACAAAGAACTGACACACAGCACTGTTCCTTTTCAACTTATAAGAACGCTGCTCAAACGCAACAGCCCTTCGTCCTTGAGAATTTTGTTTAGGTACTTATCGCTAGATTTCAGTTAATTACAGTTCAAAAAATACCGATACCCCGTTATGCCCCCCTACCCCGTTATGCCCCACGTTCCCCTAGGGCGTTTGAGGAAAGTTTTTGTAACAGAGATGCACATCTTCCCATCCACCATTGTGAACACAAGTTCAGGAATAACATTTACTTCTTTCTCCTGAATTAGTACATTAGTAGACTATAAATTACGTATTTGCGTTTCATTGAATGTACCTTCTTTCTCGACAGTTCAGTTGTCTTTTTCTGGTACAACAATTTAATGGGTCGACAAAATGTAGGAGACGATTATCTGGGATTGTGCCACTAAATTGATTTGTCAACCTCCCTAACTAATGTTGAATGCAACTGTAAGGCTACAAAAGAGATAGCAAAAATATCTGAATCGCTATATACACTGTTCAATTCATCTTCTGTTTGAACTTTCTGCTTATATACACTATGACAACTGCTTCCATCGCAACCCCACTTACACACCAGTTTGATTATGCCTCCGTCTCTGATGCAATGTTTAATAACATTTTGCTGTAAAGTCACGATACACTCAATCGTCTGATCTATTATTGCTTGTAAATGAACTTCGGCTGACACACAAGTCACTATAATATTCTTTTCTCTGGATAAACTTTAATTTTGCTTCCCGCAGCACGTTATATACGAAGGATATAGGTCACAATGGTTTACCTTTACGCTTAGTCTCAAATTGGTATATTGTATTTTCTTTCTTTTTTCTTTCTTTTTTTTTGATAAGTTATTATCTAGAATAAGTGCCACGGATTCATCCGGAGAATAATGGTTTGGATACAGTTTTGGCGAATGATAAGCCTTTTTGTATTTCTTTGCTCTCTTAGGTGTCGTTTGAGTGATTTAATACAACTGCGGCATCATTTTTTTCCAACAGCTCTCAATGACCTTTGGGTAGCTAACACTAGCTCTTTCCGCAGTTTTAATTAGTTAAATTTCTAATAAGCGGACATGTTTCTCAACGGTTTTCAAAAATCCCGTTTCAAGAGGAAAGAGATTTTCTGCTCTTTTTCTCCTCCGCATTGCAGGTGTTGTTTTCTGTTGTTTGTAATCGTACCACGAGAAAATTGCTGAAAAGTTTGAAATGTATTTCGGAACACACTGAGTATCTACTCCGAGCTAGGATTCAATCACCACTTTGATTGAATGGCGCATCGTAAAGAAGCATGACGTTCAAAATTGATGGGAAAAGTAGAGCCTCTCAAGTTAGTTCAAAATTGATGAGGTAAATGGAGTATCTCATGAGCCCCTCAAGTTAGTTCAAAATTAATGAGGTAAATAGAGTATCTCATGAGCTCCTCAAGTTAGTTCAAATTAATGAGGTAAATAGAATATCTCATCAGTCTATTAAATTAGTTCAAAATTAAGGAAGTAAATAGAGTATCTCATGAGTCCTTCAAGTTAGTTCAAAATTAATGAGGTAAACAGATTAGCTCATGAGCATCTCAAGTTAGTTTAAAATTAATGAGGTAAATAGAGTATCTCATTAGCCTCTCAAGTTATTTCGAATTTAATGAGGTAAATAGAGTATCTCATGAGTCTCTCAAATTAGTTCAAACTTAATGAGGTAAATAGAGTATCTCATGAGCTTCTCAAGTTAGTTCAAAATTAATGAGGTAAATAAAATATCTCATCAGTCTATTAAATTAGTTCAAAATTAATGAAGTAAATAGAGTATCTCATGAGTCCCTCAAGTTAGTTCAAAATTCATGAGGTAAATAAAGTATCTTATGAGCCCCTCAAGTCAGTTCATAATTAATGAGGTAAATAGAGCATCTCATGAGCCTCCCAAGTTGGCTCAAAATTAATGCGAAAAACAGAGTATCTCATGAGCCCCTCAAGTTAGGAAGATGAAAATCTGTATACAAGCTTCTCATTACAAATAAGTTCGTATGTGACCCCTCGTTTTCAAAATTCTAGTTTTAAGGGGAGGAAGATGCATTTTCCATACTTTTTCACCATATTAGAATTGACATCGTGTGTTGTTTGTGATTGCATCATGGAAAATGGCTTAGCTGTTTGAAATGAATCTTGCAACATAGTTAATTCCTGACTCAAAGTTTTTATCATGACTCATTGACAAACAGACGTATTCTAAGTGGGCAAAGGATATTAAAATTTATGCCAAAATATAGTTTCTTATGGCTTCCTGTAATTACACTTTCATTGAAATGCATATCGTAAGATGGGAAGGGTATTCAAGTACTTTTCATAAATCTGTTCTCTTCGTGCAAAGAACGGACATTTTAGCTAATAATACACACACGAGGAGTGCTTAAAAAATACGGTGAATAATTTATGCTTACATGGAATTTGAATTATTATCCTTCAAAGTACTGTCCTCGGCTAGCAATACACTTATCCCAACGTTGATTCCATGACTGGAAGCATTTTTAGAAGGCTTCATTTGGAAGGGCATTCAGATGCTCTATCTGGCCTTCTCAATGTCACGAATGGTGTCAAAATGTTTTCTTTTAAGCACGGTTTTAATTTTTGCGAAAAGTCAGAAGTCGCATGGTGCTATATTTGGAGAAGACAGCAAATGTGGACAAACATGAATATTTCTTCGGCCAAAAACTCGCGGATCAAACACAAGGTTTAGCACGGCACGTTTTCGTGGTGAAGAAGAAAAGCATTTTCCCATTCAATAGGCGATTTAAATGCTTTTCACGGACCCATACGTAAGCTTTATTTCTTCGGAAAGCTCTCGAATAGTCATTCGCCTGTTTGAACAAATCATTTGTGACACTTTTTGTATGTTTTCATCTGTTTTTGAAGTCCAAGGGCGTCAAGGCCATTGCTCATTTTCAACCGACTCCTTGCCGCTTTTGAATCGCTCATATTCACTTGGAAACAGTCTTCAATGCCACCGCTTCATGTCCATACACTGATTTTGACATTTGGTGAGCTTCTTTGGTACGTTTAGGGAGCTTAGAACAAAACTTAGTGTTGGCGCGCGACAGATATTCTTACCCGTCTTTGCCTCTGGAAGCCAACTAACATGTCACAACTCGTTCGAACTTGACACTGACAGTCCCAAAGGTTTAGGCTACCGGTCTTTTTTATCTGAAATAGATACACCGTCAATAGATGGCGCTGTGCAACTACATTCACAGTGCTTCTTGATTACACCTTGTACACCTGCAGCAACAAAATTGCTTATCTGTATTATGGAGGTGTCTGCTATTAAGACCTGCCCGTTAAGGGTGGTTTTACACTATTTTAAAAGCAAATGTATATATATATATACTGGTGTATTGGTATACACTCAAACTAAACAAACATACATTTGCTTTCAAAAGACACTAAATACGATGGTTGTTAAATATTCTGCTAATAAGAAAGGACCCAACTTGAGAAAAGTTTGAAAAACGCTATCTTCCACTTTTAAACAATCTAACTTCAAAACATTCGATAACTCAAATGTGGAGAGATATAATGCAAATTTCGGTCAATGAATTGCATACAAACTTTTAGGCAATTTCTTAATATTATGCACTCGTAATTTTGTTCAGAAAGACAGTGGTGCAGAAAACAAAAATATGTCGCTATTAGATTCTACATTAAATTATTGCCAACTTCCTTAATATCAACTTCCTCATATTATATTCATTTTGGTCTATAAAAGCACAGCCTTCCTACATATTTCCCACTGACACCTCTCTCTCTCTCTCTTATATATATATATATATATATATATATATATATATATATATATATATATATATATATATATATTTTATATATATCCTTTCCATATTTATATCGCGATTTAAACATCGTTCCCATCTTATTAAACGGATCCATATTGTTATCCGTATAGCACTTTGTGACAATTTTCCCTTAGTCCCGGAAACAAGATTAGATAATTGTAAACTGAAACTGAAATCCGTGGTAAGTGCCCAAAATGGAAAAGTTAGGTTTAAGGTCAAAATATAGCCTATGTACTTAACACAGCTCAGTGAAAAACGGGCTATCTAGTATTCACTGTGGAAGTAGTTCAAATAATTGCCAGAACAATGCGCGTGGGTCCATGTCCCACTATTCACTGTTCAGCGTAAGCTCTAAACTCCAATAAACAAAATATTTGTATCCTTCCACTTTGTCACAAATACGATTGGTTAGTGATGTATCACTCCCACTCCCCAAGGGGAGGAGCAAATTATCCAAGTGCATTTTGACAATACTGTCTCGTGTTGTCCAGATACTTACAGTAACAGCAGAAAAGAAGGGGGGAACTCGAAAGATTAAAACAAAATTATTTGAATTTTGCTGGTAAACAATTGTTGCTTAGTGAGTGAAGATTTATCTTGTTAGTGTTTCACTACAACACTCGCGGAACCGAGATTTATGACAGCCGTCTTTCAAGCTTTAAAGCGGAACACGCGTCCACAGTTAAATTGGCGCCATAATTACTGCGCATGCTTAGTGTTTATTTCTATTGTTTCATTAATCACACTCGATTGCAGTATTATTAGATAATATTCATTAAATTTTTGTCATTTATAATAATGTAGCAGTTTTATATGGAGCTTCATAGTAAAAGTAATAATCAAACCATAAGAACTAT
Source organism: Thermobia domestica (assembly GCF_964235325.1). Classification (NCBI taxonomy): domain Eukaryota; kingdom Metazoa; phylum Arthropoda; class Insecta; order Zygentoma; family Lepismatidae; genus Thermobia; species Thermobia domestica. Next base: position 55,501 of record NW_027656783.1, read on the forward strand.
TTTGCGGAGGAGTACAAGCGTCGGTAGGCCAACAGCAAATCAGGGAGATTTATTTTCACGTGGCTTTGTTTATCGCAGTTTACAGCTTAGGCCGAACAGAGTTTAGTTCTGAAGTAAAATCTGGGCGTTTTACTCACCATTTTCATTTTGGCGCTTAGCACGGATATTATATTCAGTCTACAATTTTTGAACCATAAGCGAAAATGAAAGATTTCTCCAAATTCACACTATTGAGTTCAGTACGACAGAAGTGCATGTAACAATTGAGCCTGGTATACATAACTTAGTAAACCCAACTACAGCTTAAGGGACTACAAGAATCAACGCCACAGAAATTAAAAAAAAAAAAAAGAAACCTGGCAATGACCAATATTCCTTGAGCAAACAATTCAATTAAGATTCTTATTATCAACTAACCGTTGTGTGATTTAAAGCTTTGTGTATCTAAATTAGTTACGAGAAAAGGAACTAAGTTGTTTTAATTTGAAGGGAGACACAGGGTCTCAATGTCTCGTAGGATCCATCGGTACCGCAATTTTCCGTCTCTTTGGTATCAAAATCAATTACTTTTCAATAAATACAGTAGAGTGACGAAAACTCGGCACTTGATAATCCATCAGTCTGGATACATTGGTCACACCCTAGCAGGGTGAAAAAATTTCCGCGTGCAGACCCGTTCAATTATTTTTCTGAGGTCTGTCTTATCAGTTAAATTACTATACAGTGTGTATTCATTAAATTTCATTTTCATGTATAGTAAAGATTCAATGCTTTCATAAAGTACTTACTTTTACTTTGTTTGAGGATAATTGAGCAGTTTATTCTCTATTGTATTCTCAAGCAACCAATACATGCAAGTGCAGTACTGGATTTCCTGAGAAAGCATTCGTATTAATTCTTTTTTAACCCCATTCATGATAACCCGAAATCTTCCCAAACTAGGCTATCCTTGGATACACAGTAGGCCGAGTTTTCTAGACTCCACTGAATCTTTCTGTTAACGGAACTCGAGTTCGATGTCGATTTCAAGGACAGCAGTTAACGTCTTGTAGAAAACTGCTCTAATATAATGTCGAAAATTAATAGTTGACTGAACTACAGAAAAACAAGCATAATGTTTCAAAGTGTTCTCAATAGCTGGAAATTCTAAAACTCGATACATTAAAGTACCAGCCTAGGCCGTTCCAAAAACTATGATATAAATGTAACCAAGAAAGTTATTCGCTTTTTCACAAACTACCTTCGAACTTCGATATGTCACCTAACACGTACCTGGAAGATCAAAAATAGTCCCCATAAGCATAGACGACATTCTGCTAATTTTCTGGAAGGCTGTGGATTCCATCGCGGTAGAATTTGGTGGGCCATGAAGCGAAGAAGGTATCAAGTGCATTATGCACCTCTACTAGGGATTTGAGCTGGCATCATCTAAGATTATTGTCTAAGGGATGAAACAGGCGATAATCGGACGGTGCAATGCCCGGGCAGTATGGCAGATACAAAATTGTTTCCCATCCAAGGTGTAGAATGGTGTCCTGGGTCATCCTAGCCACGTGGGGCTTAGCGTTGCCCTGTAACAGGAGGACTCCTTTGCGATTCAGAAGTGCTTGGCTCCGGAGTTTTTCTTGAACACGGCTCAACTGCTGACAGTACGCAGTTGCATTGGCGCTCTGACCAGCTGGTAGCAGTTCCCGATGCACGATGCCGCAAGCAGTCCACCAAACACACGGGAAAACCTTCTGGTGCAGTGCTGGTTTCGGCTGTTTTGGAATCGGTTCATGGGATGCTAACCAATGATGACGGCAAAGAAATGCAGGTGTCAGTTCGCGTTTCCTTGTGGTCTGGAGTCAAATCATGTGGGACCAATCGACCCAACTTGTAGTGCTTCCCAAGTTGATACACATGATGCCGAATAATTTCCCCACTCAAACTAATATGTAGTCCCAGTTCCTTACATGTCTGGCCACTGTTCGCCTCAATTGCTGCCTGATGATCTTAATTTTGTACATTTGTTGGTCTTCCGGCACGTGGTGCGTCTTCGAGTGTTTCGTCACCGTCCTTAAACTTGTTAAACCAACGCTACACTGTCCGCGTAGCAATGATACTCTCACGAAAGGCCTGGCATATCTTCCGCCCCGCTGCAGCGGGGTTTGACCCCAGTTTTAACTCGTACAGCATGCGCGTCCTTATGAAGCTCTGTGCAGGTCCCATGTTCACTCTCTACTTACGCAAGTGCACGGTGGAACTGAACTGCTAACCAGGTAGTATGTTGGATATACCCACACGAACAACTGACGTCCGCCTTATCTCCATTCCCATTCAACTCACGGTATGATGGCCAATGGAATACAAATCTTCACAAAATGCGACAGATTTTTCTTGCTTACCATTATCAAACATTGTCAAAAAAAAAAAAAAAAAAAAGTTTAGAGAATAAAATGATGAGTATTATCTTCAGACTGTCCAACAAGTTAAGGTAGCATTTCTATTAATTATAAACATTGTAGAATTAAGTATTGATTTGAACATAAGCAATTAGAAATATGCGCGGAAGGTAGTCCGGTGAACTTTTATACATGTTTAGTTAAAATCGCTCGAGAATATTACACAGTTCATATATCATAATTATTTTAATTTTGTTTATTTATTTATTTTAGATTTGGAATGCCGTGGTCAAAACGTGTTCCGTCACTTCAGTCACTAACATCCGATCAAGTAGTGGAGAGGATTCTGAAGAACAAACCAAAAACATTTCAAGATCATGTTAAATTTTATAGACAAAGGCAGTCAACACGAGATTACTTCCAACGGCTATCTACTACAGCATTTCATTTGCTTTGGACTAAGTTTGAGACAATAATACTTAATCAGAGATTCAATACTAACTACTCTGATTCTTCTTACCCTTACTGGTTGCTAGTTCTAGAGATTTTTGGGTCAACCGAATTAAAAAACGCTAAGAGTTCGTTTGGATAGGACGTTTGGAAAGAAGCACATAACGAGATTTATGGGATTAGTGAACGAATTCTCAAGATCATTGGTAACTCTTGAACTATGTGGGGGATCTTTCTACAGTTTCATGGATTACCGTCTACTAAAAGAAACTTTGAAGTCTGCTAAAGGATTAGTTAATTTAAGTCTCATTGAAATTTGCAATGACGAAATTCTGGAGTTCATAGGGCAAGTTTGTGATAAGCTTGAGAAACTAGATGTTTCCTCTTCTGAAATATCGGATGTTGGCCTTAATCTACTGACACAAAAGATAGTAAGAAATCAAAATTTGCAACTGGGGGATGGCCAGCATGTTCAACTTCACGACCAAAGAATCGTTTATGATGATGATAGTAATAACAGCAAGCACGAAGAATGGAAACGTACGTTCGGGAATATATCAGATATTCTTACACCAACTTGTAAATTGATACCTCCTGCAGAACTTATTCCAGATGAAAATATAAAAATAAAAGAATATTCTAGAGTGAAAACTCCTTTATGTAAGACACTGCGAAGTTTGACATTTTCCAGATGCACGTACGTCTCCGAGAATATGTTGTTGATATTGCTGGAATTACTACCAAACTTGGAGCATTTTGGTACTTGTTTGGGACCCAGGCCTACATCCTCTTCCACTAATTCCAGTTCCACACAGTGGAGTCCTCCCGAGAGCTACAAGGGAAGAACATTACAATTAAAACATGTAAAGGTGGACATTCTCTCGGAATATACAGTTAAATGGATATCGCCTTTGTGTCCATACCTTGAACATCTCGACTGTGAAGAAATTTCTGCTGATCTTACTAGTCTAGAATATTTGAATCCTCTTAAGTCATTAAACATTGGTTACTTGTCAAATAGAATGAATAATGATTCATTAATTTCTCTGCAAAATGTCATTACACACTATATCATAAACAAGGGGCAAAACCTACAGAAATTAATTTTAAAATACGGCACAAGAACTCCGAATTCTTTTATTGATTTAAGTTTATTTTTGAAATGTTGTAAAAATTTAGAAGAAATTGAAATTTGCTGTTATGGCATAGGATCTGTATATTTGAATGATATCCACTCTTTACCCAGTTTAAGAAAAGTTGTGTTAGGATTTGTTACAGAAGAAACTGTACTGAATATTTTAAAAAGCGCAACATTCATCGTTGAAGTATGTATGAATGGTATTGTTGATCGATCGGAAACATTTATACCTAAATTGTGTGATGTAAGTCCTAGACCAAACAATTTGAAGATCTTTTGGGTGTCGGAATACAGTTTCATTGACAGTGAAGAAGAATTAATTTTGTTTCTAGAATGCTTTGATCAAATTGAAAAAGTGGGTTGTTTGACAAAAGAACTCTACTCCAAGTATAAAATTGATTATCATAACTTTGAGGACTTCTAATTTTCTTTCTTGGTGATTTTTATTTGTTTTTGTATTACTGCTAAATTATCTGCCTGAAATCTGTATTCAAAATTATTTCATTGTTTCAAATAAAGTAATATTGATATCAAGTAAATGTTTCAGAAGATTCAAGCTTATCTTTCTCTCTCTCTCTCTCTTATATATATATATACGAGTTGATTAGTTGATTTTGAGTTTAACGTCTCGTTCAGCAGCGAGGCTATATGAGACGTGGACCTACTGATTAACGTGGAGTCCGAACCACATGAGCTCCCGCCGGGAATCGAACCCGGGTCTCCCACGCCAAAGGGGCGTACGCTAACCGCTTAGCCACGGAGGAGCGCCTATATATATACGAGGGTTGATCAATAAAGAATGATCATAAGTGAGTAAAACATAATTACTACCTGTACTAATCCTCGAAATGTTTTTTTTTTCTTTTTCAAAAATTTCCCCATTACATACAATGTACTTGTCCCAACATTTTGCCGGTCATCAAAGACATGCTGGAAGCCATTTTTGGACAGATGCTACAAAATCATCTCCGCATCTTTCACCAGTGGCCCTGAAGATGCGAAACGCCGTCCCCGGAGGTGTTCCTTCAAAGTTGGAAAAAGAAACATATCACAGTAAGCTAAATCAGGGCTATATGGAGGATGGGCTACATATGGAATGTTGATCTTTGCAAGATAGTCAACGGAATTTCTGTCCTGTCCTTCGCGTGTCACCTCCATGTTGCCTTATGCGAAACTGAAATTATGCGTGCTCGAACGACTGACAAAGTCACATTCCTGACGACATGGACTTTAAACTTGCTCGATCTGTTCGTCACTTCTCCCACTACACAGACAGTCTTTATTCATCAGCCCCCCCACACACATATATATATATACGGGAGGTAAATCCTCTCATACGAAGAAACAAAAAAGCTCAGTAAAAATGGGCCCGGAAACGCGTTGTGTCGGAGATATAAGGCGCCGAAACCGTGGGAAATGAATCTTCAAATGCGTATATTTCAGAAATTATTCAACGTAGATGGTGCGGTTTGAAAACTCACCAGCGAAGTCATACCTGCTCTGGTTAAACATGCATGTTTCATAATCTTGCAATGCCTGCGGAAGGGATTCCCCAAAGGAGCATAGGGATTCCAGGATAATCTGCCGAGTGAAAATGGTTCGAAAGGGGTATGAATGGACGACTTCCTCACCTGTTAACAGTACTTCCTTTTACCAAGACGATAACTCAAACGGATACAAAACGGTGGACACTTGTATACCTGCTGTGTGTGGTTGCATAACCGCCACATACGGATGGTGCCCAATAATGAAGTTCGGAATATGAAGTACTGTGAATATGCAGTCGAAGGTTCGTAGCGAGGCACGTGCGGTGTTGCTACAGCATAACACACGAAGCAGAGTGATTAAGAGCTGTTGAAACTAGATGCAAACCCGCTATCAAAATGTACATAAATTATCGTGGACAAATGTATGTTAACATATGCAGCATTGTGGAGTATAGTATTAACATACGTAAGAAGCAGCTTACAAGTGACCTCCTGGGAACAGCGATAATATGATTCGCATATTAGTGGCATAGTTGGTGGCGTGCAATGCTGTAAAGCATAACCTCCAGGCATACAAATAAAATAAACAAAGAAGAAGACGAGTCAATACAGGAAATGGTGTTTGTAATTCACTTGTACCTTACAACGTCACGAAATCTACTAAAATGTGAACCATTGACTT
>NW_027656784.1:0-61595 GCF_964235325.1 Thermobia domestica
CATAGTTTTTGGGTTGCTGTGATGAACAGTAACACTTCTGATGCTGCTTAAATCCCAATTCAGGCCCGCAACTTGGGTAGGAAGAGATATATTAAAATGACAGAACATGGCCGATATTAGTGTCAAATCCATAGTTTCCGGGGTCGCTGAGATGAGCAGTGACATTTCCAATGCTGTTTAAATCCAAATTCATCCACGCAACTTGGGGGCGGAGAATATATAAATATGATTGAAAATGACCGATATTAGTGTCGAATCCATAGTTTTTGGGTCGCTGAAATGAATAGTAACACTTCCGATGCAGTTTAAATCATTAATTCATCCTCGTAACTTGGGGCGGAGGAGAGGTGAAATATATATATATATATATATATAATATATATATATATATATATATATATATATATATATATATATATATATATATATATATATGATAGGAAACGACTGATATTGGTGTCGAATCCATGGGTTTTGGGATCCTGAGATGAACATTAACTCCTCCGATGCTGTTTAAATCCAAATTCAGCGCCGCAACTTGGAGGAGGGAGAAGGTGTGGATATATTAAAATGATCAAAATGGCCGATATTAGTGTGGAGTCCATAGTTTTTAAGGTGGCTGAGATGAACAATGATAACTTCCGATGTCGTTTAAATACAAATTCAGCCCCCACTAGTTACTCCTAAAGAGGGAAAGTGACATGTAAAAGTAATTGAAAATGACTGTTACTGTGTCGAATTCATAGTTTCTACAGTCCTAACTTCATTTGGTGACAGCTTTGGTGCCCCTTATACCCAAAATTAAACATATTCTCCCCGTGCGAAAAACGGATATTCTGTTAGTCTTTAGGGGTCTAATAATAAAGAACGGAAATTTCACATGTTAAATCCTTTAATATATTTGTCGCTGCTCAAATTTACGCACTTGTGTGGTATATGTGTGTATATGTAAATAAGATAATCTCTCTTTTTGAGTTGTTCGAAAACTATAATTACAAATAATAAAGAGGGATTTTTATCAGAAATCAGAAAACTAAAAAGTAAAATGAAAAGCAGTTGCCTTAAGTGTTTATCCTGCTAGCGAAATACGTTGTGTTCATAACAGCAAATAAGATTAGTATCAGGCGAAGAAATTGTTTTTAATTTTTTTTTCGGGTTTTCGGATATATTTCCGAACAAAAGATTTTTTCTAATGGGTTCAAAATTTCCGGAAATTTTACACAGCACAAGAAAGATATGTACCTACATAAAATACATATTTGATTTTAACGTACCCTTATTGACTAAAATTATTCTGGCTCTGATATTTTAACTCTTCCCTGCCATAAAACGGTAACTTCATAAGATTACTTAAGATAATTTACATTACGTCTATATTAATTCATCTAACTAGGATTATATTATAGGATCTTTTGTAGCAATAACTCCATTCTATCACGGTGCTAACTTTAAAGGAGCAATAAATGTATTTGTTGCCACAAAATTTCCTAATTCTAATACAAGAAACGTAACTAATTAATGATCTTAATTGTAAACTAGTAAATTTAAAATAGTTTTCATTTTAAAAGCATAATGTAGTAAAATATTCGAAAATTTCAATTTTTTTTCCGTTTTTTCCAAGCTCGGTAAAAACGGTAAAAAATGTTTTTTACCCAAAATTTCCGGTTTTTTCCAGGCCTTTACAGCACTAATCTTGGATATAGGTCCTAAATGTTTAATGGAAAGGGGAAAGTGTGACTTATTGTTATACGGTATGTTTTCACCATAAACCAATATCTAATGATTTTCTCATTTTTTTAAAATCATTTAATAGTTATTACTTTGATAACATATGTTAATGAATTTACAATTATATTTACAATCTTACAAGGATTTTTGCCTCATATTGTATACTGCAAAACCGTTTGAGAGGGCACGGTGGATCAGTTGTAGATCACTTATCTCTGGTACGTGCGGTTCCTGGTTCGATCTCTACCCAAGTAAATTTGTGGTGGACTACAGCATGTCCGTTGGTTTTCTGGGTTACTCAGGTTCCCTCCAACTTCCTCCCTCCACCCATTCTCCCTTCATCATTCACTTGCCTAAATCATCTTCTTTAATCTAAAGAACATAATCGTAGGGTGTTAAATATTTCGCTTCATTTTTTATACAGGTATTTGAGATCGCTTGGGGCACAATTTAGTATTATTCAATTGAGATAATTTTCCTCGTAAGCTACTTTAGTCTGGCATTGTTAAGAATCAAAAACACATATAAGTTGAACCATTGTAATATATGTACCACTGTAATATATCTAAGAGCAAACGTGATAGAAGGTATTTTGGAAAGTGGGAATAACTAAAGGAAACAGAAACAATTAAGATGCGTGTAAATTAATGAAGCATAAAGCCTCTATAGAGCAAAAGTATTAGCTGACACACCGCGGCTTGACAATTCTTTCTGAATTTGTGACACCTGAATTACTAATGATAAGTTAATATATTACTTTCAAAAATGGTTGAAAAATTGGAAGCTCTGTTCTTATATGCATAATCGGTGCTTTATGGCGATACTCAACAAAAGTTTTCAGAAAGCGATTTCTACAGTCCTTTTTCTATTTTGTTTGAGATGAATGTTCCAGTTCAAGCAAACTTGAATACTGAAACAACAGTATGTTATACACATTCAAAAATTATTACTACCAATAGTTTGTGGTACCTGGTAGTTTCGTCCACTGGTTAAAATTGTAACATTTAAACTAATTTATAACAATTCTTTTGACTGATTCTTTTAATTTTACGGTATTTTCATTAGAGTTAGTTACTTTTCAATTGTTTATTCTTTATTTATTTATGTTTGTTCTTTATTCTTTATCATATTTATGGATAGATTTTTCGAACTTGCTGAACAAGATTAAAAGCACTAGGAAATTCCCTACTAATAAGATAATACTTATAAAATAAGAAATCTAGAGTACGTGAGTCGAGTTGTGATGTTGAAAAATAAGTGCAAAAAAGAAAAAAATACAACATACCCAACAAACCACTTTCATTTATTTGAAACCTAATACGCAAATTGTCACTTACAGTCATTATCTGAAGAAAGAGCACCCAGCATGGAAAATTAAATACATAATTATATCAATTATATATTGCTATTAATGTTATTGACAAGTGCAACCCAGAACCTAGCAGCCGGTTTTGACAGAAAAATTAAAGAAGAAAACAAAAAAATACGAAAAAATATTCTGGAAATTGGTTAAGGATATAATAACCAAATAAATGAAACGTTTTTACAAGCTTTGTTAGAAAATGCTACATTTTCAGGTGCTTTATTAAAATGTTAGATTAAATTCATGACATGAGAATTACTAACTACAGCTAATAAAAAGTTTTTAAAAAATAAGTTATTTAGCCTATAGTGGTACATTAGTACAATAGCATTGTGTATTGAATATAGTGATATATAATATTGTATGTGGAATTGAGACAGAGTGTGTGTGATTTCATTCTACTTTAAGACCTAAGGTTAAACATTCTAATCTGCATACTCGCAATCATATCTCAACAGTTCGTCTAAATCAAACTAAAAATACCCAATAATATTTTAAACGGAAGTGCAACGTTCAATTTTTTAATATTCGTAATACATAAAAGTGAAACTAATTACCAGATTCTTCAAACTAATATAATATTCAATATTAACCCTAACAAATATAAACGTAAATGTGCATACGCATTATATCTTGTGTTGACAAAATTACAAGTATATACATAATTCTGTAGTTGTGGACAAAAAATTCAATATAGATAGAAATTTCGCTTTATCTATAATGTTAATTAATTAGGAGTGTTAAATATGATGTAATTAGTTGTGTATGCAGGTTTATTTTTGAGGCGGAAAAGTTTATTGTTTAGTGTGGACTGCAGGTTTAAGTCTTAATTACCCTCAATGATGAATATGCACATTAAATTCCGAGCAGGGGAACAAATAGTAATAGCTATTTATTAACAAAGTGTACATTATAACGATATTATATATCTGATTTGTGAATTTCTTCCATTTTTGTATCTTGATTTTGTGCAACGGTGCTGAAAATACACAATCTTTTGTGATGAGGAGGAAGAGGAAAAGAAGATATATATATGTTGTTGATTTTAAATATAAAAATAATGTTTAATCTTAGTAGCTGAGAATATATGTTGATTTTATATGGATAATCTGTAATCATAGTTACCGTAACAGCGGATATTTGTTTATTTATAATTGCCATGACAACTGAATAACTGAAAAATATATAATAAAAATGGAGTTTTGAGAAAGAATAAAAGCTAATAGTGATGCAAGGTGACGTGTCTGGTTTAACGTTATGTATTCAAAAATTATTGAGAATTTACATATTAAGTAAGTGTAATTGAACGTGATGACGTATCTTAAAATTACTTGAACTGTGGCCTAAATATAACGTATAAAAATAAGAATAATAATTTAATCGTTACATTTAGATGGTGGTTTACCGACCAGGAATACCTTAAGATTGGTTAGAAGTTAAGTAAAGCAGTCTCATCATAACGTTCAACACTGAGTATACTTTACTGAGGACTAAGGAAAGAATTTATAGAAACATTAAAATGAATGTTTTTGGGAGTGAAAATATAAATTAGGAAGGTAGTGATGTAGAGCTACCAGGTAAGAACTCATCAACGAACGTGGCTGATCTTATAAGACAGCTTGTTCAGCAAATATCGCAACAACAGCAAAAAATGGATACCAAGCTGGAACAAATGTCCCAACAAATAACACAATCCATAACACAATAACTAGCACAACACATGGATGCTAAATTTGAGCAAATAACTTATCAAATAGACACTAAAATGGATAGTAAATGGATAATAAACCACCAACTACATTTTAATTTACAACAAACAGATTCTGAGATGGAACATATTTTACACCGATTTATTGATCTGTAGAAGTTATAGAAATTTTAGTTAATGAGCATACTAGTCAGATCAGGGAATCACAGGAAGAAGTAAATGCGATCAAAGAGAATTTTAGTACTGCAAATGATGATCTAGTTCCGGCTGTCAACGTTGAACATATACCATATGAATCCAGAGTGGTAGTGGAAGATAGTGATTCATCCAAAGGATATTCAGAGAAGGACGATAGTGAAGCTGTATCGTGAGAAATGGGAGAATGAATCATTAATCTCACTGTAGGAAAGATATTCAAGTAAATTCCAAACATTGTAAGCATACTAGTAAAAGTAATCATTTTCGATTTAGTGAAATTAGATCTCTAACAAAATTTAGTGGAAAATCAGAAGACATCAAGGCCAGCGTATTCTTAGAAAAATTCGAGGAAGAATGAGATTTAATTGGAGTAGAGAAATCTAAATTTTTGAAAATTTTGCCGCATGTCTTACTACCACCGTGATCCGTATGGTTCAAAGCGATCAGAAGTAATTTACGGAATTATTTAGATTTTCAAAATGCCTTACTTTCTAATTTTGAAAACGATTTCATGTTGACCAATAGAGACGCCTTTGTTCGAAATAGACATTATAAACCAAAATTGGATAAGAGTCTCACTGATTTTGTGATATCCGTATATAATGAATTGAAATTAATTAATCCATATCAACAGGAATCAAGAGTAATAGCATCAATCCGAATCTTGTTACCTTTTAAGTTGCAACAAATGTTGATTTTTGCACAATCCGTTAATTTGAATCATCTTATTATGGTAGTGCAAAATTTTGAAAGTCAATCTATGTTGCAGGCTAATAGTAATCGGAATCAAGCCAATACTAATCGTAATCAAGTTAGTTATGTACCTCCTGTTCGCAACATTTGTGTCAGGGAAGAAGGTGATCTTAATGCGAGAAGTAATAATAGATTACATTGTAACGTGTATAGAACTGAACCCAATTTTACCGGTAATAGAACCGAATCCAATTTTAGGAGAAACATGAACAATAATCATAATATATTTAGGAATCAAGCGAACAATAAGTGTAACTTTCCACGAAATGGTTTTCATAATAGATTCAAAGGTGGCAGAAATTATCAAAATAGAAACCAAGGTACCGTGGAAGCAAATAATAGGCAGAACTTTATACAAGATGGTGGCATGGAATATAACTTAACCGAATTCTTTGGTAATATAACTTAAGCTAATGTTGTGGCGTCCGAGAAAATATATTCAATTGATTTTTGTTTTATTTCACTTTAAATACCGTAATGATTTCATTTGTCAATCGTACTTTGTTTGAATTCTATACAGACAATATAAATAATGTTCTTAATGTAAATGAATACGAATATTGCCTATTGAAGCTATGTTAACTATGCCTTAATAAATGACATGTTATACTGTATTCTAACCCACATAAACTTTCCTACTTTTTGATATGATAATTTCTTCATTTGTATTAATCCTTGTTACGATATTGATTCTTTTGTTTCACTTTGAGTATTGTTATGATTCCTTTGTAATTCCCTTTATTTACAGCAGTGTGCTTTTGCCCAAATGGAAGAAATGTTATATAGTATGTCAAGGTATACTGAGTTGATTCGTCAATGAGCTCGAATGATATTAAACTAAAGAATATGCCTTAGGACCTGAATAATTAAATAAGTTAATCTCGTTTTGAATAGGTCCTCTTTGTTGGTAAGTTAATAAAATTAAAATGGAATTAATTATCAAATGAATGTAAAAATAAGGTTGAGATAAAATGAAATTAATATATATGTATTATAATTTATATATATGAGGACTATTCGGAAAGCAAGGTAACCATATATATGTAAAAAAAATATACATGTAACGCTCCAGGATATTTTCTTAAATTGTAACCAATTCAAGACGTCATCGTCGGGAATCATATATATAACGATATTATATATCTATTTTGTGAATTTCTTGCATTTTTGTAACTTGATTTTGTGCAACGGTGTTGAAAATACACAATCTTTTGTGATGAGGAGGAAGAAGAACAGAAGATATATATGTTGTTGATTTTAAATTTAAAAATAATGTTTAATCTTACAAGTAGACCTCACCACTTCGCCGTTGCGTTAGCAAAAGGAAACAACTACTGTCCTAATGTAGGGTTGAATATAAGACACTGACAAAAATTTTAGCTGCTAATGAGCACTAGAAACATGGGAGAACGAAATAGAAACATGAATGCGGGAAAGCCATATTCAATATAATTTGATAGTTCCAAGACCGACTTTTTTTAAAAAATAGATGGAGGAACAATAGTTATGACTTCAACTATGTAAATCGAGTTAGGAGGGATGTTTTTATGGCATTCCGGATCATGACCGTTATCTTGAAATCCGCCATATTGGATCGACGTCAACTTTTTCAAATGGAAAGGGGGCCATGTGAGGTATCAAACAACAATGATTTTTTCCACCCAATCGCATACACTAATTAGTTTATCCATATCTAGAACGGTTTACAACTTACAGTTCTTTGAATGTTGAAAAGTTCGTTGTTTGTAAGAGATAACAGATAACTACAGTGGCAATGAACATAGCTCCAGAGATAGCATTCTTACAGAACAAAATTACGGCAATACAAGAAATGCAAGTCCTCAGCTTTCATAAAGGGCTTCTGACCTAGCCACTTCGTATGTGCGTTTGTACATTCAAACTGAAACTCTAAGCAATAGGGGCAGCACTATGAAGAGAATAGACATATTGGTTGTCAATGGTATTCCTGGTTGTAGCAGCTACGGTATAAGGTTGAAATATATTGGAGTACCATATGTGATTATGCAATAAAGGACGAACATTTCCATTCGAAACTGCATGACAGACATACTATTGTCACTCTGCATTCCCTTGTGTACAATCAATTTCAGTCTTCTCGCTTCACAGGAATGATTCAGTATGCATTTTGTAAATCAGGATAAATTGATGATCCGATCGAATGGTTCGAGGTGCCGAAGAAGTATGCTTTCAATATTCCCGGCATTAATTTAGTGATATTTGTGACGCTTCATTTCTTATTAGGTGCTCATGGTGCTCTGCAAAATTCAGGTTAGACCCTTTTATGAGTGCTGAGGATTTGACTTTCTAGCATTGCCGTAATTTTGTTCTGTAAGAATGCTATCTCTGGAGCTATGTTCATTGCCACTGTAGTTATCTGATATCTCCTACAAACAACGAACTTTTCAACATTCAAAGAACTGTAAGTTGTAAACCGTTCTAGATATGGATAAACTAATTAGTGTATGCGATTGGGTGGAAAAAAATCATTGTTGTTTGATACCTCACATGGCCCTCTTTCCATTTGAAAAAGTTGACGTCTATCCAATATGGTGGATTTCAAGATGGCGGTCATGATCCGGAATGCCATAGAAACATCCCTCCTAACTCGATTTACATAGTTGAAGTGATAAATATTGTTCCTCCATCTATTTCGAAAAGAAATCGGTATTGCAACTATCAAATTGTATTGAACATGGCTTTCCCACATTCAAATTTCTATTTCGTTCTCCCATGTTTCTAGTGCTCATTAGCAGCTAAAATTTTTGTCAGTGTCTTATATTCAACCCTACATTAGGACAGTAGTTGTTTCCTTTTACTAACGCAACGGCGAAGTGGTGAGGTCTACTTGTTAGTAGCTAGAATATATGTTGATTTTATATGGATAATCTGTAATCATAGTTACCGTAACAGCGGATACTTGATTATTTATAATTGCCATGACAACTGAATAACTGAAAATATATAATAAAAATGGAGATTTTAGAAAGAATAAAAGGTAATAGTGATGCAAGGTGACGTGTCTGATTTAACGTTATGTAATCAAAAATAATTGAGAATTTACATATTAAGTAAGTGTAATTGAACATGGTGACATATCTTAAAATTACTTGAACTGTGGGCTAAATGTAACGTATAAAAATAAGAATAATAATTTAATAGTTACAACATACTAAAAGGATATCATTTACATAAAAATGCAATTTTGTTGGCACCACATTATTCGAACGTTTCTGCTATCATAAAGAATCAATTTACACATACATCTGTATTTAGCTGTACAAAGTACTAAGCATGTTAAAATAACTTCATGCAATTTTCAAGTTTAATCGTCTCAAGTTCTGCTACTGTACTTAAAACTTCTTCCTCAATGCACTTTAACCCATAACTGCCCAAATTATTTTTTCCTGATTTTATAATATTTTCAGTTACGTTTGTTCCATATGATCATAATAAATATGAAAATAACGAAATTTTTGTTATTATTGTTGTAATGTGTTCGCTTTGAACCGTGCCATAAAATTCCAGAGACAAAATCTCCCAGGCATAAAAAGTCATCCCGATTTGCGTGTCCATATGGACACGTTGGGAAGTTATGGGTTAATATTATTTTATTGCTATTATTCGATATCGGTTTCTCTTTCGTAACTTTTAATATTGATATCGTTTCTGGCAAACACATTAGATATATACATAATAATACGCCAATATATTAATATAACCATATTCGAGTGAAAATTTTTATAACATTTATTTGAAATTTTGTGTGTTAGCAAAAGGCTACTGGTACATCAACAACAATAACATAACGCAAGCTATAAATGTAACAAGAAAGTTCTTTCGCTTTTTGTGGAAGTCTGTGTTCGGTTAGCCCTCACACCGTGAGATGAATAGGAATAGAGGTAAGACGAAGGTCAGTTGTTGGTGTGGGTAATCCAACATACTACCTGGTTGTGGCAGTTCAGTTACACAGAGTTTGTGTAAGGAACTGTTACAGAGTGAACGTGGAGCTCTGGTGGAGAGTATTTTTGATCTTCCAGGTACGTCTTAGGTGTCATATCGATGTTCAACGTTGGTGGTTAAAAAGCAACAGAACTTTCTTGGTTACTTTTATAGGTATGAAATATAAGAATGATTAATACCGTGAGGAACATGACGCATTAATAAATGAAATTTTGAGCAAATGGAAGAATAAATGGAAAATATAAAATCTGTTCAGTTAATAGAGTTTACTGAAATCTCTAATTTAAAATATCACATATGAGTACAATAAACAATGAAAACGGTATATTAAACTCAATTTAACGTTTAATACTAGAATGAATAGGAAAATTGGTGGTAATGACAAAACCAAAGAAAAATTGATGAACATTCTAATATTAACGTAAGTGCATTTGAGTTAGGAACAACCCAATATCAATATAAAAGTAAAATGTATATTAGCAAAACAAATCTTACTAAATAGACTTTTCAAGCAGTAGAGAAAATATACATAATTGAAGTAAGACGAAGCAAATGCAATAAAAGAATGCAATTGAAGAAAATAAAATGTGAGGAGTGAGTACTGGACTTCGTATTCCAAACATTCCGTCTGTGATAAATTATGCCTAATAAGAAGTGATGAATTTAAGGATAGTCGCAGGTGCGTGGATCTATCGGTTGGTAGGTTAGAGATTTATATCGGTTTGCATCATATTATGTGGGCTATTCATCTACAGTTTATCATTCAAACCACATGTAGGGATTCAAACCACATGTATAGTGTACACTCATAACAATTGTGCCTGATCTTTCTCATCACAGGCTCGAAATGTCATCTATTTATCCACAAATAATTGCTTACATCCACAGTAAATAATTCACAAATATAAAATCACAAACAAATCCTGTTTAGATATTAATGATATAGTTCTGAAAATTGCATGTTATATAGTATTAAAACATTTTAGAATTTAATGAGATGTTCTTTTTCATATGATTTTCATTGAGGGTATTTCTCTGCGTTAATGCATGATTAAAATGTAACATTCATTAGTGCATATAGAAATCACCACATGAAATCACTCCAAATACAAGAAATCATAAAAAAAGCACGTTTCTAATTTTGTGAAAAAATATGTATTGATTACCTTAAGGGCAACATAAAAGAACATGCATTTTCACCTAATGCTCTAAGTAATCAATGTTCAATTGATTAGGTAAATGATCACATATACGACCAGAATAAAATCCTCTCATAGAGATAAGCGTTGATTATGTATAATAATAAACTTTGCCTCAAAGAACTGATAGAGTAATGTCAAATATATATACATATATATGCTCTTCAAACCGATAGCTAAGTAATTGATCTTACTCACTCTCTTAGATTAGTTTATAAAACCCTCTCATATTCCTTTCAATTTTCCGAAAGGTCTTTTAATATTGGCTTCCCAACGAAACTCTTGTTCCTCATTGATATATATTACACATCTAAATTAGTCTTCTTGATCTTCGTGTTTCCACAGAAACGGTCGATAAGAACACAGATTTAAGGGAAAAGATGAACTAAATATCAACGATAATTTGATAACAATGAATGGGATGTTGGAGATATAAAAGTGAAAGGAAACGGAAGAACCCTCAAAATCCTACTCATATGAAAATTAAAGAAACGTAAAAAATCAATTTCACATAATTATTTTAAAATTATACTACTGACACCTGAACTAAGTATCTAACACTATGTTTATTGACCCCGAAGGTTCTATACCGCATTCATAAATATCTGCGTCGAACTCTGTCCTTAGAATTCAGTACCAATTTGTCTTAATATTTCTGGAAGATTCATCTTAATATTGAATTCTCACCTGCAACTAGATCTTCCTAATAATCTTTTATCCGATTGGTTTCCAGTTAAAATTTTGAAAGGGTTTCTACTTTCCATTCTAGATACAAGAGCCTCTAGACTTAATGACTCTAGCAGTATTAGGTAAATGGTGTTCATGATGAAGTTTCTGTCTATAGAGTTTTCATTGTTTTCTTAGATCTGAACAATATCCGGATTTTATCTTCAAACACTTCGTCTGCGTGCTTTTCTCAAAGTAAGTTTCGCAACCATACGGCACAACATTTATAATTGTAATCCTACACGTTTTTCGCTTAGAATTCTTCTTCAAAATTCGCGAAGACAAAAGACTTTGGACTCATAAATATCACAAATTCCATTATTTTATACGACATTTAATTTCTTTTTAAACATGATATTGCCCTATTAATATTTATTCTCCTTTTTCGAAAGTACCATTCGATATTTTCAAGTATCAATAATTTTCAGTATCATGGTCATGATGAATTTCTATTTATTTATTTATTTATTTATTTATTTATTTATTTATTTATTTATTTATTTATTTATTTATTTATTTTCTGTATCTGCTTCTAGACCCATATCCTCATACTCAAAGAAACGCACTGCTACTAGTATTTAAGACACAAATTATCACTAATTAAAACATTAAACATGTTCTTGTAATTATACATTTCATGGTTATTATTTTTGTCTCTCAATGATATATATCATTTGTCTGTGTATTTTATGCATATACTCTGCATTACGTTACTTCTATCATTCCGTCTCTCACATGCTTATTACTTTTATTGTTAGCTTTTGGTAATAATTAGCGATTATGCTATACTTCGGTTGTTAGCGGTTAAGTTTGTGTGAGCACATGTTTTCGGTGAATACCATCTGAATGAAAATTAATGTATAAGAACTATTTGATCCTGTGAATTGATTTGTTCTATTAAAATGGAGTTGTTGCTATTTGATGACCCTACATCTTATTTCGATGCAAACGTGTTGACTATTTTTCTGTTACAATAATGAATTTGTAGTATATCGCTGTACATGGGTCTCATTTATACTGATTATTCTTAAATTTTGTTTTTCTTTCTCTCTGAAAATTAGATATTTTTTTAAAAAAAATAACCTAAATATCGGTACACAACATAACGTTATGTAAACTATGATTAAACTACAATATTTCGTAAGCATTTTGCGACATATAATATATTGTTATAAACGTAAAAATTAATGTATTTTAATAAGTCTTAATTACCTACTTACTTCTCTTCCATTGTAGATGAGAATGCTTCTACGAACTAGTTGTTTCGGCTATTTCAACTTGGTTTATGTATTTCTCCTTCTTGTGTCAGCAATATTAGAATTGGCTTTTCACTATTTCCTGTCTTGAGTCAGTATATATATAGATAGATAGATAGATAGATAGATAGATAGATAGATAGATAGATAGATAGATAGATCTTCCATATGTTTTGTATAATTCGGTTGATATATTTCAATCACGTCCTTCCTCTATTTATTTTTTCTATACTCTTTTCTCTATTGTTAATAACGATATTCTTCCATTTCTTATTTTCGAAATAGTTTTCAATACGCTGTTTTATTCTTCTACCACTTCCAAAACATTCATTTAATATCTTTACCCACCCACCTAATTGACAACATTCTTTAATAGCATCATATTTTGAAGAATTTCAATATTTTTTCCTGTTATATTAGAGTTCGTGCCCCACTTCCAAAGAAAACTACACTCCATGTATGTATATTGTAATGTCTATACACCAGAGACAATAACGATCCGGGATTTATCACTTCACCAAATTTATTTTGTAAATTACTATAAAACTTTCTTTGTACATACAAAAATAATATATAAAAATTTTCGTGATAACAAGGAAGGTGAAGGAAGGACAATGATTGTACGGGAAGCATTTAGCTCATGGCAACACCTTGCGCCTGTAGCCATTTCAAGACACGATTTTTGATAATCTCTGTATCTGATGGCAGCATCCAAAGGTTCAGATTGTGGATAGGAATCCCCTTAGGTTATGGCAGCATCCAGTGATTAAGGCAACCTCCGAAGTAGATGTAGGTTAAGCGATCAGTGGACAACTAATACTTCTGTCCTATTCGGGTCCATTTTTATAGATGATTTCTAGCAGGCTCGTTCCTCCTCGGTCCCATCGTTCTGGCTTCGTGTCTTCCTGTTTACTTCATGTGTATCGTCTGCTTGTATTGATGAGTGTTTACCATTATCACGATACCTATGGAAGATGAAGCACAAATATGTGATTATGATTATAAGAATGAAGAAAATAATGATAACTGGAACCAGGACCTGGATCATCATTCCGGAAAGGAAAAAAAAATATTACTCTCGCGATTGTAAGCGTTTGTATAGAAAATGCAAAGCTATGCCTACAGCAAGTAAAAGAAGGAATATAACACAGGATATAATGAGAATTGTCCATGGAAAGAAGTGGTGCAGATGTAATTCTGTAAAATGACTTGGCAGGTTGTTTTGTCCACTTTAAAGACGAGCATGAATAAATGTTATAGTTTGTAAGTTGAAAGTAAAATTAAAATTATAGTTGGCAGGAAGTGTGCGATATTCTAGAGTAAACTTAGGAGTAAGTTGAGGATTCTGTTATATTCGTAAGCTTCATATGAAAAGAAATGAGTGAGAGAATGCTTCATTTCATCCAATATCTTGGATGATGTTTTCGTTTATATCAATAAAGTGTGATGAATCCTTTAATGTTTATATTGTTCATCTACGTATTACAGTAATTTCTTTCTTGATGAAAGTGATTTTCATCTTGAATATTTTCTTCCCAGTTTGCTCTGCAGCTGAATATTTTAGATATATTGTATATGCATTGAAGCCAGCCTTACACATGTTTGATTTATATGGACGCAGAAAATCTCCTTGAATCTATATGGTTAGCATATTCGTCTTTGGTGGGGAAGATACAGTTTCGATTCTCGGCCAAAGATGATGTGAATTACAATATAAGCTGTAAGTACACATCTCATACAGCCTTGGTACTAGAAGAGACACTAAACTAATCGACCTATCAAGGGAACGGAGAAGTGTTTATAGGCTATTCGGAACCTATGTTCTTTCCTTGAACATACATTACAATGGCAACATACTTGCATATCACTGCAGGTGATACTAACATGACTATACTCGTATTGAGAAAGAACGTGACGGGAAAATAGGGATCATAGTTGATTTTCGATACTTCACTTGCATTTAAATGGTTTTCTGTATATACTATGTATATATGTATACTCATTTGTGAAAATATATTTATATATATATATATATATATATATATATATATATATATATATATGAGCTTTACAAACATTCATGTTATTTTGCGGCAAAATATAAAGGTATTCTATGATTATAACGACTATTCAGTGATCTTAATGCTTTTTATACTTATTTCAGCTTGATATGATATTTTAGTTTTGCAAATACAAGAACATAAGTTTGATTAACTAATATATCTCATTAAATTCAAAATTAACAAATCACCCCTTTTGACTCGGAAATGATCCGTAAATAGGATTAAGAGAAATTATGCACAGGTACACAAATTTCCATTACAGCTGATCTATTCGTATGTTACTAGATAATGTATTAATCTACCTAGTGTATTATTTTATCTCGCTTGCATAATGGAGTTGCAAAACAATTAAAATGCTGACTACCTAATTCAAATGATACGTTAATGTAACAGACATATACTGTATACAATATTCTAAAAAATACCAAAATAAGTCATTTAAATTTTCAGGTAAACTTATGTTTTACAAACGTTTAACTTCAGAAGCACTTTCTTTTAACATTTAGTGTATTACAGATGAAAAGCTATGAATACATTAAACAAAATGTTTTATTGTTAGAAAATATTATATTACACCAACGAAACAATAAGGTCATTGTAAGTGGATGTTAGTAACTTTTTAATATTAAAAAAAACCCTTTTCCATAAATAAAGGGATACTACTAGGTGATAGCGAAAAAATATCCTTAAAAACCTGGTATTTCTTTCATTTCCTTTTTAACCAATAAAAAAATAAAATAAACAGATTTATTAACTTGGTTTTTAGCATTGTTGATCAAAATTTCTATTTTCTTTTATTTAGACAAAATGTGTTCATGATGGAGTGAGTATCGTTCTTCAAACTAGATATAATTACTTTTTGATATTTCGTAACCCTACAATTTAATTACATACCCTGGAAATTACAAACAACGAAAAGGTTTTATTTTCGATAGTGTCTGAAGAAGGACATGTTAGATATCCGAGACCGTTACATATTATAATTTAAAATACAGTGGATTTTAAGCTTTGGTCAGTATTTCTTTTGCTAAAATAATCAATCCAAAGCTATGGAGAGTCTTGCCAAGAGGTATTTACGAATCATATATCAGATTCTAATTTTCGTTATATACTAACTGTGAATATAACATTCATTTTCCTCTATCATAAAAATACAGGATAACATTGAACCATTTCAGTGAGAGAAAGTATTTTACATAGATCATATAGGTCTTCAAACATTCAACTTGAAAATCATAAGAAATAAGAAGTATTTGAAAACTACATTGTAACTACACAATAGTGTTGAAAATAGAGTATGCTTAATGGAATGTCAAATAATATTATATTTTTTTTGTTTTCTAGTCTAAATTTCGACCAAATTATCTGTTGCAGGTCACTTGGAGTTTATCTCTCGAATATTCAAGTGTTGACTATTACAAGAAAGTTCAAGTACTTCGGTAAATTCATTACATTAACTTGGCATTGTTTGAAACATATCTTGCTTCTCACAATTCATTATAACCATTTTGCGAAAACGTGTTACAAATTGAAGTTCATAATTTTCAGTTTAAAACTTCTGGATCAACTCAATTCTATGAATGTTGACTTGCCTCCATGATTAGGTTGAACATTTAAGATACGTAAAATTTCT
This sequence comes from Thermobia domestica, assembly GCF_964235325.1. Classification (NCBI taxonomy): domain Eukaryota; kingdom Metazoa; phylum Arthropoda; class Insecta; order Zygentoma; family Lepismatidae; genus Thermobia; species Thermobia domestica. The sequence continues at coordinate 16,609 of NW_027656784.1, forward strand.
AGGAAACATAAGCAAAAACTAACTAAAGACCAATATACACCAGCGTATTTTTCGGTGCGTAGTTTCGGTCCGTAAAATGATGTCGTAAATTTCGGTCCGTAAGTTGGCCAACACACCTACGTGCTAAAAATAGGTGCCTAAAAAAAGAAGAAAAGGAAGCAGTCATTTTTCTCTCTTTCTCTTACCCATTGTTGGAGCACGCGGTCATTTTCCAGTTTACTCAAGTTGTTTGAACAGAATGGATATATCTAAAGACATGTTTCTAAGTGCAGATGTTATAAACATTTTGCTATTAAGAAAAAGAATAAAAAGCAAGAACAAAATAATAGAAAGATTTGGGCCGGGAAGTGATATTCAAAATGGAATATATGACGAAACATATCTTGAAAATGTTAACTATAGTACCTTTTAAAAACTGCGAGCCCTAGTATGCTGGAAATAAATTACTGGAAATCCGAATGAATTTTTGTAGGGAAATAACTTGATATTAGACCGAAGCAAGTTTGTCTTGTGTTCGTTTCAGTTATAATATCAAATGATTTTCTTACAACAGAGTCAATCAATTTTCCATTTCCTTGCAGGTATTTAAAAAACCACATTCATCTTTATTAAAGTAGATTCAAATAACACTACTAATAGCAGAACTGTATCCTAGTCATTTTTCCGAGAGGAACAAGTGGAATAACATCTGAAACTTATGATGAAACTTGAAGATATAGTTATTCTTCTTACAGAATCTGTTCGAATTCCTGAACAGGTTATTACGAATGCAGGACAAAAATCCAAATAAATTTTTGACAAAACGGACACAATTCAAGGGATAGAATCATAGACACATTCTAATACAAGTATGATTATTTTTTCTGCAACTTTTATGCACCTAAAATATTATCTGTAATTCTTCACTTTATTAAAATAACATTTTTTTTAAATACTGAAAATCCAATGAAACACGTAAGACTGTTATAGTAAGTATATATTTCACACTTTGATCTTTGCTGAAAAACATTTTTGATCAATATTTCAGAATTAAATAAAAAATTATACAAAGATAGCTATATGCTACCTCATAAGGATGAATTTATTTTTAAAAAAAAATCAAATATATCAGAGTTACTTTTCGTAATTAAAATGAATGGTTTCACAGTAATATGCTGAACGTATTTTAAATGTATTAAATGTACCTATAATAAATACGAGTACCCAGAACTTTTCATATGGATGTGTGTGGATCTGAATTTTAGTTATAGATTTTTATGTTTTATTGGGTTTTCAGTATTTCAAAAAAAGAAAAAGAAAGAAAGAAAAAATATTTCAGGAGAATGAAAAATTACAAATAGTATTATAGAATATGTCAATTGAAACAAAGAAAAATCATATATACTGGTATATCCACTATATATTCCTATCATTCTGTCCCTTGGATTTTCTCCGTCTCATCAGAATTTCTCTTGGATTTTGTCCTCGCCCTTGTTATTACAGCCATTATATACACAAGTTCTGATCTGTGTAAAAAGAGAAGTCACGCATTTAGGTGCTGCATTTCCCTAAAGGATCCCTCCCCGCATAAAATCCCCTGCCTCCAAAGATTAGGAAGAACTGGCATTTCCGTTCTGCCTGAAGATAAGATCATTGAAAATATATTTTGGAAAGTGCTGGAGTGCTTTAGGCAGAACAGGAATAAATCCTTGGAAGTGTACCTGGAAGAGACATTGCTGCTGATTGCGTTAACCTTATCCTTCTTCTTCTTTTGAAAATAGCGTGGCATCTCTTATAGATCATTTTCAATTTGGCGAGAATTGGTCATATATTATATAAAATCATGTTATACTTCTTTCTATATGCCAATAGGGGCCACGGTGGCTCAATGGTAGAGCGCTTACCTCCTGTGCGTGGGATCCCTGGTTCGATTCTCGTTAAAATGAGTTTGTGTGGACAATATATCGTGCCTGTGGGTTTCCTCAGAGTACTCTCATTTCCTCCCACATTTCATTCTACCAATTATTCCATCATCATTCATTTTCCTTAATCATCCTCTCTCTTAGCCTAACCGGCATAACGTGGGATGCTAAACTCAAACATTTCATTTAATTACAGTATCATAACACAGGTAACTCTGAAGATGTGACTTCATCATTACAAGCGCTTTTACCTCTGAAAATCAACTAATGTCCAAATATTAAATTCTAGGAGTTGTATCGAGACGATCCCGTCTCAATTAAAAAATCACCGACTCGGTCAACGGATGCTTGTCTCTATCTTGGTCTCGTCTCGAAAGTCTCGAAATAAGTAGTGTGAAATTAAAATTGTGTGAAATTAAAAGTATTATTATTGTACAGTCTGTCGTTTCCGCTTCTTACTTTTTGCTTTCATTCTTGACTTAGAATTATGGTATGGTATACCTCTTCATAGCAAGTTTGTTAGCGCTAATTCTTTCCATGTGTGTGTTCTATCTTCAATCATAAATAGGTAAATCATATTTGGGATAAAACCCTAATATTAACCCATATTTCACTTTCAGTAGCCTCAGTACTGCCTATACAATTAAACTCCATTAAATTACCTCCAGTACTATTTCCTTCCTTTGAATCAGAACTGTTCAATACCTCCTAACGGATAACCCCACACATAGCAGCACGAATGGATTTAATCGCACAGAAATTGAAATTTTACAATTTCTTAATTATTATCTAATATATTCTGGTTTGACTATCATTTTAAAAACAAAATATAAAGTTCAATATCTTAACAAATAGGGTAAATTATTACTACAATATATTTTGTTTCAAATTGATCAAATACTTCATTACCGTTCCACATCTCCGTGTTTAATTGACACTTTATAACGAAAACTTCCCGAACCTTGTAGTGGGAGCTACGGCATTCATCTTTGCTTTGTGTGTTCTCCGGTTGGATCACCAAAAGCATCCTACTACTTTGTAACTACTTAATATAGTTTGAAAAACAGTACTATAGGTCTTAGTTAAGGAACTTTGTTTTTTTTTGTTTGTTTGTTTGTTTTTTTTTGTTTTTTTTTTGCTTCTGTAAATTACGAAATTGTGACTTGGTATAGTTTACCTCTGAAGTCCGGATATAATAAAATCATCACCATCAACGTAATCAAACATTATCAATGCACTGCTGGATGAAGATCTTTCCAAGTCCTCTACACAACTATCTTTCGCAATTATTTTCTACGTTACTCTTCAGTGGTTCTTGATTTCGTCACACCTTCTTGTATACGGACGTGTCTTAGGCTGTTTTTCCCTCGTGATATCCAGTCTAGAATTGTTTTGGTCCATCGATCATAATTGAGGAGTTTGATGTAATAAGGGCGTAAGCGAGTTTATCTAGTCTAGTCGAGTCTATAATCAGTAGCTCCACGTCTCCTTTAGCGACCCTAGCATAGGCGTGGGACGTTAAACTAAAACAAAACAAACAGAAAATTAACTCAATGTGTATTAGTAACTTGAGTCCTTGAATTATTGCATATTGCTATATGGTATGGATCGAGTTTGAGGTGGTCAGTGGTTAAACTATAACAAATGAAATGTAATTAAGGTATAATGAGATCTTTGATTTAAGCACGGTTTCAATCAAAAGTGTACACCTGGACAAGGGCTTATGGAGAAAAACTAGTATTACTGAAAGTTTTCAGTTACATTTAATTTCAGTTACAATTTGCATTTACATGTATTGCTGGAACGAAAACTTCATCTGAGCCATTTTTACGCGCAGATGTTACGCCCAACGTTAAAAGCAGACAGACTTCTCCAGCGTATAAAAATTCGGTACGTAAACTTACTACAGGTCCCATACACTAACGTATTGACAAATGCTAACAAGACTAGCGTATGAAATGTTATGGTTACATCGGAAAAATACGTCCATGTATGGCCCGCATAACAAAAGTAACTCTATGGTCCATGAAATCCAGATGTTCAATGCCGCATTCACAAAAGCTCTCTATCGACTTCTGTCCTTAGCCAACTATATCCACCTCCTACTTTCTAATCATATTTCTGCATGATCTACTTTAATATTGTCCTCCCAACTGCTCCCAAGTCTTCCTAATGGTCGTTCGGGCAGGGTTTCCAGTTAAAACTCGAAAATCGTTCAATACTTTCTTCCATTCTGGCTATATGATCCGCCCACCTGCGCCTCCTAGACTTGATGATCCTAACACCGTTGGTAAATTTTATAAATTATGCAGTTCTTCGTTATCAAGTTTTCGCCATCCACCATTCCCGTTCTTCTTACGTTCGAATATTCGACTCAGGATGTTATTCTAAAATACTTAGTGTTCATCTCTGAGAATAGGCGGCCACGTTTTTCGACCATACAGTACAGCAGGCATGATTATCGTTTTATATATTTTAAGCTTCAAATTCTTCAATTGAATTCGTGATGACAAAAGACTGAATAATAACAAATTTTCTGCTCCTATTCGACATTTAATTTACTCTTGGATATGAGTTTGGTCTGTTAATATCGACCCTATATTTTTGAAAGTATTTAGTGTGTCGAAATTATTATTTGATATATTTACGCATATATAATTTATATTACGATCCCGATGTACTTCCTTGTATTTAGATTTCTCTTTATTTACTTCCAAACTCATTTCCGTTGATTTACTTCAAATTTTCCTTTCAATGTAGTCAAAATAATTATCATGTTTAGGTAAAACTTTAAACAAAAAGCTGTTTGAAATGAACTTAAACACATCTAATAACGAGGACTTTATTAGAATCAGAAAGACAAGATTTTGTTCTGAATTTTATCGGTTTCTAATGAAACTCCATGTGAGTACATCTTGCAGATCCTTTGATTAAACATATTTGGATGTTTTAATACTACAAGAACAAAATATTATAAATGTCAGTTGCCTGACAAGCTATATTGGCGAAGTGTCCTCACGGGATTCGTGTGAAATTGACTCAAATGCGAAGTTTTCCGGGGAACAATATATGTTGCACTAATTTTGGCGGTCCATACGGGTAATTTGCATATTTATGAGCCTTCATATATCCGGAATTCAATCATACACTACTATAACACTTCGATACAAAATTGCTTTTAGTTTCTTTAGGTGAAACTGGATATAAATGTGGTTATACACAAAACAAATTGTCTCAAGTACTGCTTTTCAGATACGTATTACATATCCCGGCCGCCATCTTGGATCCACCATTGGTAGGTGAAAAATACGAGAGTCGCTTAAATGAAAACATAAAAGCAATATATATTAAAAATTTGAAATATTACGTTATTGTTATGGAACTTTAAAATATTGTTGTTAATAGTGGTATTTTCTGTGATATGTGTCGGAATAATATAAGCCCGTAAGCACATCGTAGGAGCAATTTCAATATCGCAGTCCCACTATTAACATCCACATAGGGGAACAGCATTCTGTCATAACAATTGTGACGGGTGAGTGTAAAACCTACTGAGGTCTATCAGGTAATGAAGATAAAGCATGGAGACATATGTCTAGCGGAGCAGCAAGTTTATGACTGGAACGGAATACTCTCAAATTATGTTAGTTACATCTATTTAGGACATTCCATGTCCGAGTCAAGTACATAGAGTTAATGCCGAAGAAAATTGAAGCTGTTGAAGCTATGATAAAGGACAATAACAGAATGACTGTGCCTGAAGTAGCAATTATTAGCTAAGTCATGGTTCAGGCTATAACATTATCCACGATGTGTTTCGGTCTCGGAAAGTTCCAGTAAATAGGTATTGGAGCAGCTGATAGATGATCTGAAACAGCTACAAACGGAAAGCTAACGATTTGTGGACCACGGTTTTTGTGGTCCTTACTGCAAATAAAATATGAGTGCACGACATCCGCCTTCACCCAAGCTGGAAAATTTCGAAAGAACCATCTGCAGGGAAGTTAATAGTTACCACTCTTCTGGGACCAACGAGGCGTCATTGTTGGAGCATCATTGTTCTATGCCTAAGGAATTCACAGTCAATAGTGGATAGTTTTCCAATCACCTCTAAAATCATCTTTTATCTCCTACATGAACTAAGTTGACTCGGATTACTGACAAGAGGTGTTCTTATGCAACTCAACAATGCTAAGCCTCATACTGCCCGTGCAATGGTTGTTATCATTTTGAAGTCAATTCCTTCTTCTTTATTGACTTTAGCTAACTTCCATTGATTTTCACATATTTAGATCTCTAGTTACAAAAGACAGAATACTGCAAAAACGTGCAGCAAGTAATGCATGACAAGATGTGCAGCCAATAAAAAGTATTTTTCCGATGCATTAAAGCAATTTGTCAACGATGAGAAACTTCGACTGAGCGTCTACGGAAAGGCATTATGTAGGAAAATATTATTGATGTGTTTCATTTCCTCGATATTTAATGAAGAAATTTTAAGGTTTAAATTTTATTGAACCTCGTATTTTAAAAACTAATGATATGTATGTGGTAAATTATTCAATAAGTGTTATTAACTTATTATATATGCAAAATTGTAACTGATGAAGGTGTTTACACCAAATGTTTTTCTAGTTGATATTGTAATAGTTTAATTACAAACTTGTTTACATTTTACACTTTAACATTTATAAAATGCCTTAGGTTTATCATGTTTTAATTATTCTGAACGGTTGAAAGAGAACAAACTAAATATATGAACTTTTATTATAATGAAAAAATAATGGTACTCGTATCTTTACACAGTAAAATCTTTGCCTTAAGTAATAAAGGTTCTGACTTAATTTCCGCTGTAATTATTTCATGTGTTTTGAGTCATTCGTTAGACTGTCTATCTACATCTTATATGGCCTCTCTGTTACAAAACATTACTTAATTGGAAAAATGTCAACAAGCATATTTACGATATATTCTACTATTTGGTGCAGTTTACTTATCATACCAGTGCTTCTCTGTGTCGAGGTCAGGCCAAATGAGCTTATGGTGCCTAACATGTGGTTTCTGGTATTCTCGGAGTTTCTTCGTTCTCTCTCCGATTCTTTCCGTCGATTCAGATTAAATCATTTAATTACGTTAAGTATTTGTCTTCTTTTCTCCTTAGAATGTAAACTGAAGATTTAATTTCATTTCCAATTTATGGTATTTTTAATATTTGTAGTATACTTATTTTCCTCTAAAAAGATAGAAAATACGTTTCTTCTTTTACTAATGGAGGACGTATAATTTAGTTATTTACCGTACAAAGTTCGAAGTACTTAATGGTCATAGATCAACTTGCAAGTTCTTTAGGGTAGAAAATTACAATGTCAGCAGATTATAAGCCTACATGAATTTCTAGATTTCCAGTGCGTGCTGAATCTATTGTTTCCACTTCATAGAATACAAAACTCAGTCATTTCTGCACGCATACTTTAGTTGTAAACGAAAGAAAGAGGGTAAAAGTAGAATACTTTCGAAAGCAACCATCAAGGGAAAAATGCTGATGTTTCGAGAAAAGTTTTTCTTTCCCAGACTTCAGAGAGCATTATGGCCAATATTCTATGTGTATCTGCTTCTCTTCATCTTTCTTGGAAACTTTTGGATTTATCTTAGCAGTTACTGGCCTTTAAGTATGGAGAAGAGAGGCCAGTAGTAACCATTCAAGTGCCAAAAATGTTACCACTGAATATTTATATTGTTTTACTTTTTCTTAATGGATCAAGTCTCTAATATGTATGTTTAGTATCTTATGATATACTTGTAATTCCATATTGATTTATATTACTTATAGTTTCTCTCCTGTTTTGTACAAGAAGATGAATACATGGTTTATTATAAACTAAACATTTTCAAATTATCGTCTTATTCTTAAAGTTGGAAATTGCCTTCTACATGATGCTCGATATTCAATGTCTATTAAACTAAGCTGTGAATTGATTCATAGTCATTTACATTTTGCCATCCACCGTTCATTTGTTTTTTTTGGCAATCAAGTAGATAAAGAGTAAAGCAATAAAATAAATATTTGAAAAGTTAGTTTAAAAGAGACGAAAATAATCAAAATGGCAATATTCATTTCATCGATTTACTAATAGGATTTCATCAGATCTATATAGAATGAATTGTTATCTTGATATAGAAGGAATTGTTCTTTCACTTTTTAATTTGATAAAAAAATTTAGTAATAAGACAACAATTAAGTTTAGAACTATCAAGAGGGAAAACACTAGAATCCTTGCTTTCAATATGTGCCTCAGGATTCGATTGTGACTTATTAATTATTAGATTGAGTCTATCAACTATGAGGGGAAATAGTAAACAAATATTGGAATCAAAACATAAATCATACTGTGAGCCAATATTCAAACAGAAGATAACACTAATATTGTTGATGGGGTCAATCAGCTGATCTAAAAACATTTACCAAGGTAATTCATTTCCCGTGTCAGCCCTCCAAAGTTGTAAGTTACTCATTTTTACAATGGAGTTCCAGTATAACTTAAACACAAATATAATTAAATATTAGAAGAACAAAGGACCATTTCGTGATAAATTTTCTGAAATACTTTCATTTACTTCTATCATTTCCAGAATTTCCTTCATGTTTCCACTTTTAATAACATTTTATTATTTTCATATTTATCCCGCTTATTTTACAGATATATCGTCAATCTATTTTAAGATATCTTCATATTCCTTCTTGTTCACAACTTTTTCTTATTATTCGTATTTCAATCTAGTGAAATATAATACTATATATCAAATATTTGATTATCATTCTTTTTTTATTATCTCTTCAACATTCTATTAACTACTTTTACATAATTATAGATGAATATTTGTCTCTTTGTGCATATAGCAATAACATGTACTCCACGTAAATATATCTAGTTTCTTCTTGCTCAACTAACTTGTGTTATTGAGCAACTCGGATAATAATAATAATAATAATAACCAAAAATGAAATGAAATCTTTCAGTTTTACGTCCCACGATTATGCCGGCTAAGCTACAGAAGACTGTAATGATGAGAAAGAAATGGAATGATGGAATGAATAAAGTGGAAGGAAATGGGAGAACTCCAAGAAAACCAACGCACAAGGTGTTTGTCCATCACAAACTTCACTTGGCGCGAGCTGGGATCGAACTCGTGACCCCACACAGCAAAGATGAACGCTCTACCACTGAGCCTCCGCGGCCCCAGTAATAACCATTTAAGACCGAAACAGTGATATACTTGCTTATGTTTTTGTTCTACTTGTTATATGTTTTTTCAGGTTAGTTTTTATATGTTCATTTATATAAATCATGAGACAAACTGTGATAGAATGCGGTTGAAGTCGTTATTTAAAAAATCCTAAAGAATAACAAAAATTTGATATAAAAGCAGTGGGAAACCATCTTATTTTCAAAGAAAACTTTCTAAGAACTTCCTTTTCCGTTGTTGTATTTTTCTTCCTTTGAACAGAGACTACATATTGCGAACACGATTATTGTTATATTTCTCTTGTTTCTTTAATGAAACACAATTTGCAAGTCTGTGGGTTGACAAGGACTCTGCAATGTAGTGACGAAAATATCATCAACTTCTTCTTCTGTAGAAAAATAATTTCTAAAATTTCGTTGAGTTTCAAGGTTGTTTCGTGAAAGTTTCTCTGCGTTGCTGGCTCCTCGGTTTGTTCATTTTAATTCTCTCCAACTAGGTGTGAAATTGTTCTTGGTTTCTCCAAATGGTTCACAAACATTACGGAAATGTGTATCTTATTATTAAATCTTCGCTCAGACCTCTTTTCATTCAAGCGAGAATGAAAGCATCAGATTAAATCCACCGACAAATCTTAATCTTTCAAAATATTCTGTTTATGTTCCGTTTTATAGATGATAGTAAATGATGTGTCGTACGTAACAATTGCTTTATATTAATCATACTAAATTTGAAGGCGTTAGATGAAAATAAACTAAAATGTGTTCTGGATTTTTTTACCTATTAATCGAGAAGGGCATTACCTCATAAAAATATGTCCAGTCCATCCATAGTATTCTCTTTTATTTCATCATGTTTTTATACCGTACACTCTGTGTTATGTTTGATTTCTTTGATCTCGGTCTGAAAATATTCAAAAGAATATTGTTGCTTACCGTCAATTGAATTATAACTTTAAACTTTCGCCACATTGTTTAATATTGAGTAAAATAGGTAGTGAAGATACCTGTATATACTATATTTAAAGTATCTGAAATGGTTATTCAAATGTTGAACTCTATAAATGTTTGACTTCTGCGTAGTTACTACCACTCTGCTTCCTGGCATAAGTTTTGTCCATATTCGTGAACTTTCCAGCCTAAATGAATTGTGTCAAACCATAGATCAATCCGATCTCAAATAGAAAATTAATGATCTTCTCTAAATTGATACTGACAATAATAAAATACAACATTGTACTAAAATGTGGAATGCAGTGTTTGTTCCGCTTCGATACAGTACCTTCGAAAAACGGAAGGCCAGTTGAATCCAATGTAGATCTCGCTATGTTTATGAATTGACTTCTTTTATCTATATTGAATACTTGCCAACAAGTTGGAAATAGACACATATGAAACCTTAATTCTGTTCTTTATAGTATGATACATTTATGTGGGTTATAGGTTATAACTTTGAATAAAGAGTAGATATTAAAAGTTTTCAAAAACACAGGTAAATGAAATATTTAATGTTGATAAAGAAAATTGTCCAAAGTAGTGAGTTAAACAATGATAGATAGAACCTTTCTACAAATATATAATAGTGAATATCAAACGGATAGTAAGTTATATATATTGAAAATGGGTCACACATGTTGCTCCTACACACAGTTCGCATTTTAGTGTTTATAGGTCTAGTTTTCTCTGAGAATTTATAAAAAATCTAGATCGATAAAAATGAAAAAGGACAATTTAAAAGTGAATCTTCACTTGATTAACATTAATCTTAATAACATTGACTTTAGACTAGACAGAATTCAATGTTTTATAAATTGATTATTTTGTATTTACGTCATTCGTCAACAGTGCAGCTATAGAGAGCGACACCTACAGTCTAAAGGGGATCTGAACTACCGAGGTTCTACCGTTGTCAATTGGTAATCGTGTTCGGTACTACAGAGCGGCAGCTAACAATTGGACCAGAGCGGAGGACCGAATTATTTTCCTCTCATGTGGACAGTTAGTTCTCTATGCTATAGCATAACCAATTCTATCTTATTATTTCAATTACAAATGCCATACATGAGGATTGACAGTGACACGGCAATAATAAATTTGTTGAGATTTCTCTTAAGATACCTTGAACCTCTACTCATCTAAACCCTGGTTTTCTTTAATAGTAAACACATTTTGAAATTAAATAAAAAATCGAAAGATTAGTGCTGTAAGAAATGTTGATCGCAGATGGTAGTGTGAGATTAAAAAAAGGTATTCTTATTAAATTTGGTAATGCATTTATAAGTTATTTTAAATCACTTGAATTGCCGTGTGGTTTCATTTTGATCAAATTTTCAGTCACTCAACAAAGCTCTGAATCAAAACGACTGCTGGTATTATTATACAACGTCCTTGGTTTAAGTTACGTTAGGAAATTTTTTTAAATGCAAAACAAAAATGAAATCTTCAAGTTTTACGGCCCAAGGTTGTGCCGTTAGGCTAAACGAAACAGTGATGATGAGAAATGAATGAAATTGTGGAATGAAGAAAGTGGAAGGAAACGAACGTACCCCGAGAAAACCCAAATATCGGTGTTTGTCCATTACAAAGCTTATTTATCGCAAGCTGGAATCGAACCAAGGACCCCAAACACCAGGGGTGGACTCACTATACTGAGCCACCATGGTCCCCAAGAGCAAAACAAATTACGCTTTGAAAATTTTTATCCCGAACTTTCGTCATCTTTATCTACAAACTAAATGGTGTCTGCACTGCGTTTTATTACTTTGCTGGTCATTATCCCTCATAATAGTTATCAGTTTAATAAGAAAATATTTTTTTTTTGTAAACGTAATTCAATGTGAATTGAACACGAATCAACACCAATGCGTTATTAAAATGAATTCATACCAGAAATTTCTATAGTAGATCATTTTTAGAATTTGGAATACCGAGAAAGCTAATTGGATTAATTAAGATATGCTTAAGTGAATCCCAAAGTAAAGTCCGGATAGGAAAATGTTTGTCCACGAGCTTTCACGTCCAAAGTGGCCTGAAACAAGGAGATGCGTTGTCGCCATTATTACTTAACTTTGTGCTGGAATACGCTATAAGGAAAATCAAAGATAGCAACCAGGGCCTACAGTTGAACGGTATTCACCAGGTGATGGCATATGCTGATGATGTAAATTTAATAGGGGATGATAGGAGAACAGTAGAAATAAATGCAGAGATCTTATTAAATGCTTGCAGGGACATGGGTTTAGGAGTAAATGCAGAGAAAACTAAATACATGGAAGTGCGTCGGGACCGTAATACGGCAAATTGTGGAGGCGTTAAAATATTAAATAATACTTTTGATAAAGTGGATACTTTCAAATATTTAGGATCAATATTAACAGACGAAAATCATATTCACGAAGAAATTAAATGTCGACTAAAAGCAGGGAATTCGTGTTACTATTCGGTTCAAAATCTCTTGTCGTCGCGAATTCTGTCGAGGAATTTGAAGCTTAAAATATATAAAACGATAATCATGCCTGTTGTTCTGTATGGTTGCGAAACATGGTCGCTTACTCTGAGGGAAGAACATAGACTGAAATTATTTGACAAGAAGATCCTGAGAAGAGTATTCGGACCCAAGAGGAACGAGAATGGGGAATGGCGGAAACTTCATAACGAGGAACTACATAGTTTATACGGTTTACCCAACATTGTTAGGGTCGTCAAGTCTAGGAGGCTTAGGTGGGCAGGTCATGTAGCTAGAATGGAAGAAAGTAGAAACGCTTTCAAAGTCTTGACTGGAAGACCCATAGGAAAACGACCATTAGGAAGACCTAGGCGCAGATGGGAGGATAATATTAAGATGGATCTCGCAGAGATAGGAATACAAAGTAGAAACTGGATCCAATTAGCTAAGGATAGAAGTCAGTGGAGAGCTTTTGTGAACGCGGCACTGAACCTGCGGGTTCCATAGGCCATAGAGTTAGTTAGTTAGTTAGTTAGTTAGATCATTTTTAGCATTATTTTATCACATATTGTGAAGATATTACGAAACAAATTTTCTCCATATCATTTAATGAAAGAAGTGTAAGCAACCATTAATATACTGCGTTAATTTGTTGGTTCAGGAAAACCACTGAACATAATCATCAATTCCGTGATGGACAACACTCATGAATGAAAACAAAAGAACTGGATGTTTACCCTTACATATTTAGATCAAACAGTAAAAAAAAAATCTTTCTTACATTTCTCACCAGGACTTTTTTTGCTTTGTTAATCGAAAGAACGTGTCTGGAGAGGAATGCTGAAAACCATTCGCTAGTACACGAACTACTCGTTACACTATGACGAAGGAGAATAGAGCAGACCAATTTGTTTCATATTAAACCACAGATTCGGCGTATCTTTTCCTTGTTATTTCCTATCTTCCAAGAAATTCAATTCTTACAGTTTTCTTCTCGCTCTGACGTGAAATTAGTTTAGTAAGTTTATAAAATTAGAAATATAACCACCAAATTCAACGCCGAAATTCTTTTCTAAGTTTCTGCGGTATCCAGTTATATGTTACGTTATCCAGTACGCAATTTGTGAGTTCTACAATAATAGATCTACTAATTATCAATTAGTTTGGAATTTAATCCACTGATAATGTCTATACACGACAAGTTATAATATATATATATTCCAGTCAAGCAAACTGCAGAAAACTATAGGATATTTGTTTAGTAATTATGACAGTTATTGAAGCTAGGCATGCAACCAACCATTAAACACTTTGTTTCAATCCATATTTGTATGAATTGTTTCAGCACAATCGATTAGAATGTTTTGAGTTAGAAAGTTAATCAGAAACAGTAGGATATCCATAAGTTACAATGAGAGCCTCTTACATGGTCATATCGAACAAAACATGCATTGCGTGTTTTCCTGAAAAAATTCCTCCCACGCCACAGATTGGACATGCCACAGAAATAACAATACTTGTCATTATTAAAAATCAACTTTATGCATGTGAGTGCCTTAAGTGGAGAATGTAGTTCCCGGATGCATGTGGGTGAATAATTTCATTAAATATGGCGTCCGGAGTTTTACAAAGTAAAGATATGACTCCGGAGTTCACTATTTCTTTATTGTAGTACTCTCTGGTGAGATTACGCTAAATGTCTAATAGTTGTGTTCGCGTTTTGCATTCAATGCTGCGGCTTACCATTATATTTAATATCTCCCACTATAACTCAACAATATATGCTGCTAGAATGAGTTCACTAGAATAGCATTTTGTAAGTATGCAACAATCACTGTGGGGGGAGGATGAACAACTCCTTCGGAAAGTTCATCACATTAACATCTATGATCACGTCCATTATATCCTGATGTGTACTTGGTTCTATATCAGTGGAAGTCGTAAAGGAATGTGTGAGGCAGTCCAGTGTTTAGAGTTAAACTGCATGCACAGGGAAATCCAAATCCTTACCATAACCAGCGTCGAACTAAAATTTTAGACGACTTTGTATAGTCTGTTACAATCATATGGCTAGGATGTAAGTAATCACGTTGAGTAGAAAAATTGCGTGGTGCACTGCCGACCATTGCTTCTACTGTATTATTCTACCCATTGATTCCACATGTATTACTCTAAATGGCGACATACTTTGTATGCACACCGGCCATAGGGTGACTAACGGGTCAATTTGTATAAAATCGTCTTTTTGTATTACTCTTTTCGACGTGGTAAGACACAGTGACGCTTGGTCACTAGTTTCCAGTTAACTTGCCCATGCTCTTCTGTCTGAGGGCTGACAAACTGCCTCTACGAGGTACTTCTTACGATACTCAAAACGAAAGAACTGCTGATACTACTATTTTGCCTCATCCAGCTGAAAATGAAATTATCCTACACGATGACTTGCTGCTCAAATTCTGTGGATTTGGGCACTTTAAAGTCATTCCATTCTAGTGTTAGTATATTTAGAAACGTTTCGAACTTTTCATTAGAATTAGCATCATCATAAATATGTTTCATATAATTATTCACCCATTAATGATTTATATGTTAGTATAATAATTTTAACTGAAGCGGATCTTCGTGGTTTCACCACAAAATATTTTTCTCTCTTTAAATGTACATGTAGGAAGTAATACTTTCTGTTATAATCGGTTATATCTAACATTCGATACTTGTTGTATGTTTCTTATTTTTATTTTTATACTTTCTGCATCATAATGTCAATAGTATTTTTCCATTATTCTGGACAAGAAAATAATGGTATGATGTACCATTTTTGTTTTGATAATTTTACTTTCTTCGTGTTTATTTTCTCTCCCAGTTCACGAGAAATTTTCTAAAGTAACTCCATATATGTGTAAAAATAAATATGCACATTGATTACAGATTCTTAATATTAAATACTACATATTGTGTGTTAATTTTGCTTATGCTACTTGAAGGAATTTGGATGCGTCATTCTTCCAGACCACGCGGTGCTTTGTCTTCTAATTATCGCGGATGAGATGTTTAATATCTTTCGTCGACGCAGGGAAAGTTTCATCAATATCTAACTGGAGCACCTGCTGGTTGCATAAAGAGAGAAAACAAAGAGGAAAGGGAAAGGAGGGAACAAAAATGAGGAAATATGATGTAAACAAAAATGGGCGGATAATAATTACGAGAAATGCATCTAGGTTAAAACTTAGAAAGGGTAACTTTTAATAATAGAAGTGTAATACGACGGGAAAGAATCTTTACAATTTGTTTTTTTCTAAATATGTCTGTTGAATTCATATTTGAGATTATAGTGATGAAATCCTGCATTGGTAAAAGACTCATTCTGGTGCAAATAGAAGCTTTGTGATACTTTATTCATCCGAGGAAAGAGTCAAAGTAGCTGTTCAAGTTACTTAGTAACTATTTCTTTACAAATATTTTATCAGAAAGCATGTCTAAATACAGAATGTTGTAATTATTACACTTCAAAAAAGTTCTTAATATTCAATCAGGTTTTTGTGAATGAAAGTTATTGAAATATACTTTTATACCTATATATATATATATATATATATATATATATATATATATATATATATATATATATATATAATATTAAATACTTTTTTATTACTATCTGCTTTTATATATATTAAATTTCTCGGAAAAGTAAGGTTACTGTCGATTTAAAAAAAAAACTGTATTTTTTTGTCAAACCGAATCTTCCAAACAGTGGTTAAAGTAAATGTGTGAAAAGCTAGTCATAATGATCAATAAATGTAACTTATAAGTGAATACGATTTGTGTTATGTAACATACAGTTGTCGAGATATGATTGAGACCATATATCAACACATAATATAATTCGTTCAGCTATACATACAAATACAACTGTTAGCACATATCGAATTATAAATTTGTTTTTATATTGAAGTACTACAATATATTTACCAACAATTTAATTTTATTTCACGTTTACCACTTTGTGTTTGAAATATGCTATTTATAAACGACACATTGATTTATTTCGTTAATGCTAAAATATGTTAACCCTTTGTAGAGAAAAGTAATTAGTTTTTTCAACAGTAGCATATTTCTGTAATAAAAGTGCTTGACAAGATATTTGTGCAAAGATAAGAAAACACTAATCAATAAATCTTATTGAACTAACCAAAACAACCTAAGTAATGTTTAGCTTTCATTCGTAGTTTTTAAGAAAATAGAGTCATATTTGATTATAAATCTAAAAGTGGGCACTGTACGTGAATTATGCCACTTGTAAACTAAAGTGAAAATTACTATTTCTGTAAGAGGAATTCTTTGATTTATATAAGACCAACATAGTTTTGGAATTCCTTTTAAGCTTTATAATATGTTCTTGCTATATATTTAATTCACCCGAAAGTAGAGGCGTGGAATTATGGTATGTCTCCAGCCAGTTGTTTCCGTGGTTTTCTTTAATACATGGTTGCCTACGCAGATGTTACATTCAGTACCTTCCTGAAATAGAACAGATATTCAACTAAGGTCAAATACGTCGTTGTTGGGAAGTCTTTAAACTGTAAAACTGGCCTAAAGCAGCTTGGGGTACGGTATACCAATTGTGCCTACTTACGTTTGTGATTTCAATAGCTTTTGTCTCCTTTTTAGTTTTAAAATATTCATTTTAACTGAGATAATAAGATTTAATAACATGAATATTTGTGGTATACTCAGCTGTGTACTGTTCGTTTGCTCTTTATTAGTACAAGAGCTTTTATACAGAAATATTGTGTGAAGGAGAGAAAGATCGTATTCAAAGACTTCTTTGCAATCCTTTTGATTATAGTGGAGACAGACTTCTTGTGAGGACTAGAATTCAGCAAACGAGCTTGACCAAAACAAAAGTGAGGTGAACATACGATGAAAGGGGAAACATTTCACATAAAATCCCTTAAAATCATGCTTTTTACGTATAGAAACTATTTGTGACATTTCCCTGGAAAAGCAAAACGGAGAATTCCTAAGTATTTAGGTTTTTCGAAAATTACTCAAGTGCAATTTGTCATATTGATTGTTTACGCCATTTTATGTTACTACATGTTTAACCTATTTTATGTTACTAAGCCTTCCTTATGTTACTACACGTGAAGTCGTTTTATAAAAGTATGTGTTTTGATTGCTGATGTAGTTTCATAAAAAGTATACCATTTTACATGCTAGTTTGATTCCTTACAATTGTTATGATTATTACTACTGATACGGTTACTACTGCTATGACACTACTATTATAACAATAACCATAGTGTGTGTACTGGAAGTAATGATTTATGTTCCTACTATAAACGCAGTATGAAATTAAGTGTAAGGTGAAAAATTATTTTTAAAAAACTCCCACGTTCAGGCAATTGAAATTCCTGGAAAAAGTTACCATTCAAAAGACATAGTCAAGTATATAATTTTATCATTTTTTGTAATTTGAAAACTTCTCCACACACGAAGATAATTAGTAATTACCTCACTTTAGTATTTCCATTGCAATAATAGTTTTGTATATTACTTTTATATTATCTGTATAAACCAAACAGTAAAAACGTACAAAAATACGACATAGTTACATGTTGATTTATGCAATATGAGCTATTAAATTTGTACGTTTTGTTAATCATTCACTCAAAAGGAAATACTTTAAGGACTACTCTTGAAAAACATCTTTATCAAAATTGTCATTGGTAACTAAGAAATTCAAAATACTTAATGAGGGTATTTGATACACCCACAAGCCTAGTTAGGTTACAAGATATAGCACGCCTATTTAAGGGTTAAACTAAAAAAAACATTTTAAAGGAATTATTTACACTTCTATTGTGTTGAAAATGTAATATGTGACCAACCTTTACTAACATATAGTCTGATTTTGATAAAACTAATTCTAAAATATCCTTCCACTAAGTTCTTCATTATGACCGTGCATCGCGACATTACACACTGTGCAGATTATATAGCCCAAAAATACGATTTACTTTTAAACTAATATTTTTCGTTTTTGTCTTCTAACGGTGAAACACACAAACATAATAGCGCAACTTGATATCCGAAAGGCAACGCTGGTCTCTTAACAGTGACACAGTGCATGTGTAAGTGTACGAAAAATTATGTAACATATTTCCTGTATTTGGTTATTTTATTATTATAGTGCTTATCATACGTGTAGTAATTTAACTGCCTGATCATTCTTTGCATATTTGTGCGTCGCTACCACTAATGTTTTCTTTGTTTCATTTTATATTTTTCCTTTCTTTCTTTTCTTTTTTCAAACAAAATTTGGTTTACGTTTCTTCACTCTCACGTAGATTATACAAAGTAAGATTTTTTAAACTTGGGACAACGGCGTAACTTCTAAACCAATCAATAAAAACACTAAAATTATCTACGATGTAAACACTGATAGGGGGCAATAATTCGACTTACTCTAAGTACCGACAGAACAACAGTGCAGAAAACCCAATTTATTCTTTCTCTCCGTCTCTTCCCGTTCATGTGGGGTTGACGTTTCCGATGAATCTTTTAACCAAAGCCCTATATTGGAATTATTTCCCTGTTAGACCTTTCTCCATCAAGTTGTTCTTAACAATATCCATCTACTTCCTTCTGGATCTCCTTTTAATGCCATCACGTTTCTGACAACCTAGTAGTTCATTCTTCTCACTAGGTGCCCATACTTCTTCAGTCTTTTTCCTTGGATCTTCATAGGTATATGTATAGCCTTTGCTCTTATCCTTCGCTCATTCCTCATCTGTCCTTTCTTGTTATCCGACATACCCAACGCAGCATTTTCATATAGCTAACAATCAATATTTTTCCTGTGCTTCTTTTATTGCATATGTTTCTACTCCGTATATCAAGGCTAACCAAACCACTATTTTGTAAATCATTTTACTCTTTACCATGATTCTGACTGAACTCACACAATATTCACGTAGTTTTGTTCAATTTTGCCAACCCTTTTGCATTCTGTGTTATTCCCACGTTCAAATAATCATTCATGCCAATAGATGACCCTAAATATTTAATTTTGTTTTTCATCCCACTCTCCTTGTAGCCTTACTTACCCATTTCCTTCTCGTTGAACTCGAAATATTCTGTATTCTTCATCTTAATTTTAAGGTCTCT
Organism: Thermobia domestica; assembly: GCF_964235325.1. Taxonomy (NCBI): domain Eukaryota; kingdom Metazoa; phylum Arthropoda; class Insecta; order Zygentoma; family Lepismatidae; genus Thermobia; species Thermobia domestica. The sequence goes on from NW_027656784.1 coordinate 36,369, forward strand.
CTCTATCAAACACTTTCGCCAACACCTGCTTTCTTTCAATTTGTATTGCATAGTAAAATGTAGTCAGTAAAGATCACGCATTAGATGCTTCATCCCTCAGATCTTGAATTATAATTTTAACGAGAATGTTGAAGTGTACTTACGTATTTATGGAAAACACTTAAAAAATGATTTTCGTTTCTTTTTGCTTTTACAATTTAGTCATAGCTTTCGATGGTTATAACTACAAGTTGTCGCAATGACATATTTTCAAGCAATGTTATGCACTTTACCAATATTTGTCATATATTTGGGACGGGTTGAGATATGCATTTGCTGTAACTGGTGAATGGTTTGATTGTCGATTGATAACCGTATAAGTAGCTTAGATATGACACTTATCTAAGCACTTTGTTTCGAAATAAAACCTTTAAGAAATCACATTTCCAACTCCTCGTAACTTCGTTTAAATTTATTTGAAATATGACGCATCATATCTAAAGTTCCCAGCAGTAAGATACTTAAGATGTGCATTGTACTTTCCGCTTAAGTTATGTTGTTGCTTTGACAGAGGCTTCAAAAACTTGTAAGTTCGTGTAATACTGTAGTGTCTTTGGTTGCTAACAGTACGTAATAACTGAAGTATTGTGAGTTTGAAATAAACTGTGCCTTTTAAAAATTATGTTGGGTTAGCAGCACTGATCGTCTATTGGTATTGCAGAGTATGCCGCACAATTTTTCTCTGTTAATACTTACTTTGTACAACACTCAGTCTTATTGATCTATTAGTTTAGAAATCACATTGTCATCTGAAGTTAAAACACAAGAAGAAATGTATTTGTGTTACTCCCACTGGCGTAAATCCCGGGGGAGACATGCCCCTCCCAATCTTGGACCTGGGGGGACTGTCTCCCCAATAATCTGACGTGAAAAGCGTTTTTTTGGGGGGGGATAAAAGTGATTATTTGTGTTCGACTGCCAGAAAGGAATATAAGATGAAATTGATTTCTCTTGGCTTTTCCATCTTTCAAACTGAACTTCGTGCTGTAGTGCGTTTAGCAGTCTCATCAACATGTATTAATTTCACTTCCGCTAGTTGGGCACAAATTGTAATAAATGAGGAGGATATGCAACTCTCCTCATGCTGGAAAGTTGTCTCAGCTGTAGGTACAAGCACAAATTTCGGGGAAATGGGGGGACATGTACTCACAACATTGGAACTGTAGGCTCTCCCAGTAATCCGATTTGAAAAGTGCTTTTTGATGATCAGTGTAATGATTTGTGTCCGACTGCCACAAAGGAAAGTGAGATGAAATTGGTTTCTCTTTGCTTTTCCATTTTTAATGAAAATGAAGGTATGCGACTGTGCGTGACGTAACCTCATGTGAAATCTTATCCCTAGGTCCTAGCATACGAAGAGTATATAGACTACCCAATGTCAGTAGAACCCATCTTTTCAGTAAATGGGCATTTCATCTATTTGTAGTATCTGCCTAGGCATCTACTTATTCTTCGTAAGCTAACTAACTCTATGGCCTACGGAACCGGGAGGTTCAATGCCGCGTTCACAAAAGCTCTCCATTGACTTCTATTCTTAGCCAACTGTATCAAGTTTCTTCTTTGTATTCCATCTTAATATTGTCCTCCCATTAGCGCCTTGGTCTTCCTAATGGTCACTTTCCGATTGGTCTTCCAGTCAAGACTTTGAAAGCGTTTCTACTTTCTTCCATCCTAGCTACATGGCCTGCCGACCTAAGCCTCCTAGACTTGACGACCCTAACAATATTTGGTAATCCGTATAAATTATGTACTTCCTCGTTATGAAGTTTCCGCCATTCCCCATTCCCATTCCTCTTGGGTTCGAATATTCGTCTCAGGATCTTGTTCTCAAATACTATCAGTCTATGTTCTTCCCTCAGAGTAAGCGACCATGTTTCGCAACCATACAGAACAACAGACATGTTATCGTTTTATATATTTTAAGCTTCAAATTCCTCGACAGAATTAGCGACAATAAGAGATTTTGAACTGAATAATAACATAAATTTCCTGTTTTTAGTCGACATTTAATTTCTTCTTGAATATGATTTTCGTCTGTTAATATTGATCCTAAATATTTGAAAGTATCCACTTTATCAAAAGTATTATTTAATATTTTGACGCATCCATAATTTGCCGTATTACGGTCCCGACGCACTTCCATGTGTTTTGTTTTCTCTGCATTTACTTCTAAACCCATGTCCCTGCAAGCGTTTAATAAGACCTCTGCATTTCTTTCTATTGTTCTCCTATCATCCCCTATTAAATTTACATCATCAGCGTACGACATAACCTGGTGAATACCGTTCAACTCTAGGCCCCGGTTGTTGTCTTTGATTTTCCTTATAGCGTATTCCAGACAAAGTTGAATAATAATGGCGACAACGCATCTCCTTGTTTCAGGCCATTCTCGACCTGAAAGCTCGTGGACAAAAATTTTCCTGGTCGGACTTTACTTTGGGATTCATTTAAACATGCCTTAATTAATCTAATTAGCTTTTTCGGTATTCCAGATTATGTAAGAACGTTGTACAATGTTTCTCTCCTAACTGAGTCGTAAACCTTTCTAAAATCAATAAATAGTTGATGTACCGGGGTATTGTATTCCCACTTCTTTTCGAGTATTTGGCGTATGGTAAATATTTGGTCGATAGTTGATCGATTTCGTCTAAATCCGCACTGATAACCCCCAATAATTTCATCTGCTTATGGGGTCAATCTTGCTAATAGAATGTTTGAAAGGATTTTATGGTATGTTGACAGAAGAGAGATGCTTTGATAATTATTACAGTCAGTTCTGTTGCCTTTCTTGTGGAATGGAAAAATGATTGATTCTTTCCACTCTTGTGGCAATTCTTCCTTGTTCCAGATAAGGAGGATGAGTGTGTATCCTATTCCACAATTTTTTCCTATTCCTCCAGTTAAAATTAACCCAGCCGGAACTTCGTCTACACTCGGAGATTTGTATTTCTTTAATTGTTTCTTTATAGCAATTTCTACTTGTATTTGGTTGGGTTCTGGAATATACGATTCTGCGGTGTGTATCTCCCTTTCTCCATGCACATTAATTTTTGGCTGCTTGTTAAGCAAATCGTCAAAGAAATCTTTTTATATATTTAAAATGCTATCTGTATCAGTGAGAACTGTTCCTTCAGCTTTCTTTCATAAAAGCACGAGGTTGATAGCCTTTCTTAAATTCCTTGATCCCTTTATACATGTCCCGAATATTTTTAGTTTTACTATTATCTTCAAGTTCTTTTATTTTAGCTATCAAAAAATCGCGTGTCTTTGTCTTAAAAGTTTTGGAAGTTTCTCGCCTGATATCTACGAAATTTTGTGTAGTTATTTCATTCGGATTTTGTAGCCAACGTAATTTTGCCTGTTTTATCTTCTCTGTTAGTTTAGTGCATTCCTTGTCGAACCTACCATTCCTGGTTGTTCCTACGTATTTCCGCGTGTCCCAATTTTTCTTTTCAGAGAGGATGCTTCGTAAGAAAACAAAAGAATTCAATTGCTGGAATATTTTTCTCTATAATCTGAAGGTTACAACTGTTAACTAAAGAGTATATGACATGCGTCAGATTTCTATAACGAATCCTGTAATGCTATTGAGATTACCATAATTTTGCTCAAATACGAGTATTTTTGTGCCATACATAATTGATATTCTTTCTTCATAATTTTGGGGGAAGTCATTATTTATATTATATTATTATAAAACAATTTTAACTTTGATCTTTGTGGATGCCTAATTAGAAACATATCAATTACAAATATACATGTAGTCGGATTTCAGAATGAGGTCACTATAGTGATTTGTAATACTGATATGTACTACTACTTCATTTACATCGCCTAAAATATATAATGTACTCTACAACAGGTTCACTTCAGAAATCAAATTCTCCTCCCTTCCCTAGAACAAGCCTCAAATCTGCCCACCTCCCAATATTGAAGACAACCAATGGCGTATTTAGGATTTTGTTTCGAGGGGCTATGCTCAACACAGGAAAGGAAGTGGGTAATTGCCCACCTGAGTTTGAGAATTAAATATATCTTAATTTATGAATAAATAGAAGTTATAATGGTAAGAATTGCAAACCGATAAATCCTATATGATATGATACAAAAATTTAGGAGTGAATCTAACTCTTTATTCTATTCATGCAATTAAAAGGAAGCATCCTCTTGACCTACCTAATTTCCCGGGCTAATTTTTCGCCCGTTTCGATTTTCTTTAATTCAAACATTTTCTTCTTTTAAAAATAACTAAACGATATAATTTTTCATTTGTTATAATAACTAAAGTCCCGTCATGTTGATATCCATGCAAGTTGGTGTGGAACACCAGTTTCGCTTATCAGCTCCTCTTAGTTTTGGTGTTACTGATGACAGCCGACTTGAATTACAATTGTCAACGGTCGATTAAGTATGATGGACGAAATGAAAGAAAGTAAGATCACGAAAAAGAAACAGAAAAGTAAAAAGGACAAAAGAAATAACAAAAGGACGTAGTTCTTACATGGAATGAAATTTGACAAATACATTATTATTTCTGAACAAAAAGCATAAGAAAATGGAAAGTCAGTGACATTCTGAAAATAAATGGTAAGGATTATTGTTGTACGTGGAATGCGTAAAACTAACAAATTTATTTCGGGGGAGCTTGAGCCCAATAGCCTCCTAAATACGCCACTGAAGACGATTCTGCTTCCCTGAACCTCCACAGCATTGTTTTTCAACTTCATAAATATTTTGAGCATCGCTTTATATATATATATATATATATATATATATATATATATATATATGGGAAAGGTCTTACTTGTCCCCCCCCCCCCAATGTTGAAGACAGATATGCGCCAATGGTTACCCTGTAACCTCTGTAACCTCTCCTATGCAATTTTGTTTAAATTTTAATGTAATGTTTCTTCTTTATATCTACAGCGAATTTTAAATTACTTGTTCATTAAACACTGAAGTAAGTACTTTATAAAAATATTGTCATTAAACACGATATAAAATTCACAACTAGACATTTTACAAAAGTTCGAAAAATTAAAACTCATTACTGTAGTAAACAACTTTGCTTCCATCTAGATACATATTTTCAAAGTACTTAAAAAAAGTTCTATAACTTAAATCCTACATTAAGAAAGAAAGAATAAGAAGCAAGAAAATTCACATTTCCTGGACGCAAATATAATTTTAAAAACGTTTTAAAAAATCATGAAGTTTTCAACGAAGTTAAAGAAGAAATCTTTAAAGTTCATTTCTTGTAAACTTTTCTAAACTCAATTAAGTATTCAATCCTAGTTTCAGTTTTCTTAATATACAAACTGGGTATACAAATATGTAAAAATTCATATTATATTTACTCACTTGATGGAACTTCTTTAGAAAAACCTATAAGGTGGCCCACTTTCATTTTATAGAAATCTGTTGATTTTTTGCAGCTTGATTTTAGTATGGAATAAAACTTTGCTAAGTACGAATGAATCGCTTTATATGCAGAATATGGAAATGAGAAAAGTTTGTTAGCGTATATGAAATGGTTAAGCTCATAGGAAAGTTATTGGATATTTTCTTTTAGTAATATAATTAAAATGTACATTTCAAAGTTTATTTTTTATTTATTCTCTGTTTCTCTTTGTACAAATTAAATAATAAATACTTTATTCTAAATTGTGTGTTTTGTTATTTATTGAAAACAGTTGTTTCTAGTTTCTCTCAATAGATACACTTAAAACAGTCTAAATGTTCGGTTCTATATCCCTTTTCTTTCGTTGATTAATGTGTCTTTAAAAATGTTAAGAGGACCTGAGTCGCTTTCATCTTCTAATATATTTGACAACTAAGCATATAAAATTCCTAATTTTCTTCTTGGAATCCAGACTTAAAACTAATCACTTCTTTTTACCTGATACCGTAATAGCAAAAATATCTTGTATTGATTTCTTTACGCGTAAGCATGAGGGACAGGGGGAACGACAGAAGTTCTAGCGCTTGTGCTTTAAAATATAACATGTTAGAAGTTATATCATTAAAAAGCACGTTAGGAACAAAGGGAATAAATTGTTTCTATAAGTAGTGGAAGGTTTGTGAAATTCCTTCCAACCATTTATGCCTAAGACGTTCTAGATCGTGAAAATGTTTTACTGGTAGGAGCATGAGATTGTCTTACCAAATATATCCAAGTAAAAAAAGAAAAAAATAGTCTTCTATTTTACCGTCTCTGAATATTTTATTAAACAAAATATTTCTTACATTTCTTACACATAGACAAAATACTTTTCCCTATCCCAATAAGGTACCATCAAAGTGCTGTAAAGCTATATGCAAAACGACTACTGTCAGGAAATAAAACTTATTAGTACCACATATAAAAATTCACTTGTTCTATGAACTCGAATAACAATGGAGCGCGAAGGCTCAGTGGTACACTTAGAAAAATCCGTTTTCCAGACAGCGGTATATTGCTCAAATATGAGGAATCCTCTTGCTTACTGCAGAAATCAGTACGGAGCATACGTTATCCGTATGCTGCATAGGCACTGCCCTTAGGTGTTACATAATGCCGTTGCAGGATGTCCGATATCTAACAGTCTTCCTTATATTATATACATATATGTATGTTAGTAGTCAGCTATATGTTATATACGTCCACTTGTATGTGAGACCTGACCGCCTATATTGTTTCATATGGAAAGTAAATACAGATGGAACACTTATAACGACTCACCAAGGGTAGTCGTCAACCTGGTTCGATCGGTGATATATGAGTCTTGAGTGGTAGTAATAGTTTGCATGTAAAAATATCTTTAATAATTATACATATTATTATTCTCACCTTTTCTATCAAAATTATAAAGTCGATGAACGGTATCAAACGGTTTATTAGTTGATACACTTTTATGTATTCTTATTCAAAACGTTATGCACACATACAAGATGATTAGGTATCCATAAACAACAATTACATAGCAACTAAAAACATAACACTATCCCATAATATATTTTTTTTTTACATATATTAAAAACATTCTTCTTTTGTTATTATTAAATTAACATTCTATTAAGTATATTGCTTATGTATGAGCACTTTCTGCCCAAGGTGCAGGTAATTATTAATCTATCCAAAGTATTTCGTTATATAAAATGTCGCCCGACAATTGGACTGAATATAAAAGTCATAAGCGAGTTTGGCTTTTATCTTCAAGAACCACTGGTCCGTTTACAATAATGGTCTTACATTACATATGTTCATCACATTTTGATCGCCCCTCGTATGTATCTTCATTACATATCATAGATATAGATACATTTATAACAAATCTTTCCCTTCATTAATACTTATCTTTTATTACATTAATTATATTTATTTCATTATCATTCATTACATTATTATTATATTTTATTATTAAAATGTCGTCGCCTATTTATTTAATCTTTGAAGGGTGCGAAGTCAAAATCGTAAGAAGCAATTACAGTTAAGACCTGAGTTACCATTATCCAGGGCGCATTATATAATGATTATATTGGGTGATATTTTAAAATAAACATTGGATCAATAAGGCATCAAAATATAGAAGAATTTCATTCAAGATAGTCGTTGAATAATTAACTTAATAGAATGAATCTTATACTCAACATAATCTTTGGCAGTTAAGTTTTCAACACAAGTCAATCTAATATAAATAATCTTTGCTTTTAATCAATTATGAATCGAATTATGATTCTTCACATTAACAAGAAAAAAATAAAAATCATTTGAAAATTAACTTTCCAGTCTACCTAAAACTATATTTAAGCACTTCAAGTATTCATAAGAGTCGTTTTCATTATCAACATTAACTCATAAAATTGAAAATAAAAGTTCACAAGAATCTATAACTGATATGGGTTTAGCCTAATTTCATTAACGGTAATCAGCTTACATTCGTACTTGCATATGATTCTAATAAAGTACATTGTACTGCACAATCGTGATTAGGTTCCACAATATCTTGTACATGTATTTCATCGTGATTCTGATTTTGATACGAAGTGCCATCTCTTGACCTCCAATTACGTCTATCCATGTAGCTTGTTGTATTCCTGTAATTTCGCCCTATATTCCGATTGTTTTTAAGTCTACTTCTGTTGGGTGATCTGACATCAGGATTACCACGATTAATTAGGTTAGGCTGATTCCCTACATAACCTTGCCTATTTTGCTCGTTTTGATTGCTAGAATTTACTCGGCTTAGGTTATGTTCCGTATCGTTCACACTTCTGATATTTAGATTCCGAACAGGTACAAAATGATCTGAATTATTCTTATTTTGAGTTTCATAGCATTGGACAAGCATTAATAAATGGTTGAAACTCATACACTGTGTAGAAAACAAGATCTGTTGTAACTTAAATGGGAGCAAATTTCGAATCGATGCTATTATTCTAGATTCCGATTGCAATGGATTAACGACTTTTAATTCGTTGTATGTATTTACAACAAATTCAACAACAGATTTGTGCAAACGAGGATTGAAATGTTGATTTCTAATGGTGGCATCTCGATTTGCAAGCAAAAAGTCATTTTCATAATTCGCGATCAGTGCTGCCTTAAATTCCTCATATGTATTGATGTGATCACGTACTGCTTTAAACCATAAAGAACATGGTGGGAGTAATACATGAGGGATTAATTTCATATATTGTGATCTATCTATACACATTATATTGCATTCGTCCTGAAATTTTTCCAGGAAAGAAGTAGCGTTTTCATTACATTTACCACTGAATTTACTCATAGCCCGTATTTCACTCATCTTAACACTTAACTTTACCTTTCTTTTATCATTCCGTGTACTTAGTGGGTGACAATTCCTATCCATGACGTGATGTGTCGTTACACCATCCCTTTTCCGCCCATCTGTCCTCGTCGGATGAATTTCTTCCAAAATAATATCCTCATCAGACACAGGTGAAGGCGAAGTCATCTCTGGTGAATGGGGAAACTCCAAGCGATCACTACCCATATTATTGTGGTATGTCTTGTCCTTAACCTGTAGCGTTCTAATTTCTTCCTGTAGAGTAGCTATCAATTGCGTATTTGCACGTATGTTGTTAGAATTATTGATGACCTGAATCTTTTGCTGTTGAACAGAAGATTCTATTGCTTCTAAATCCTTTTTTACACCACTGATTTCTTGGATTTGGTGATTGTGCTTATCCTGACAATCCTCGGATATTCTTTTTAACCTTTCCTCGAACTGCGAGGTGATGTCATTCATCGCCTGGACAATTGACTGTTTCGTTTCATCTGACTTCTGTTCCATTCGTCTACTTAATTCCTCATATTGCTTGTTAGATTCTTCGGACTTAAGCTCTATCGTCTGCTTTAACTCCTCGTATTGCTTGTTAGATTCTTCGGACTTTTGTTCTATCGTCTGCTTTAATTCAGTAGACATCTGAATCAATTGTCGCTGTAAGGCTAGCAAGATTCGGTCTTCTGATGTCATTCCTGGTGTTACACTATGTTCACCGTTGTCACTATTATTGGATTCTTTCTCGATTGCCTCACCGTTCATTTTTCTTATAATTATTCTACCACTTCTTAGTCTGGTGAAATTTGTATTCATTAACCTTATTACAAAAGTAAATTCACCCTTACTTTGCTTCGGGATATGAATTTATGAAAAGTCCCGGGTGAGGTAAACCAAAATTTTTAGCTAATCCCGGTGTGAAGGCACCAAAATTTTTATAACGACTCACCAAGGGTAGTCGTCAACCTGGTTCGATCGGTGATATATGAATCTTGAGTGGTAGTAATAGTTTGCATGTAAAAATATCTTTAATAATTATACATATTATTATTCTCACCTTTTCTATCAAAATTATAAAGTCGATGAACGGTATCAAACGGTTTATTAGTTGATACACTTTTATGTATTCTTATTCAAAACGTTATGCACACATACAAGATGATTAGGTATCCATAAACAACAATTACATAGCAACTAAAAACATAACACTATCCCATAATATATATATTTTTTTACATATATTAAAAACATTCTTCTTTTGTTATTATTAAATTAACATTCTATTAAGTATATTGCTTATGTATGAGCACTTTCTGCCCAAGGTGCAGGTAATTATTAATCTATCCAAAGTATTTCGTTATACACTCACACAGAAGGTATTATAAAACATACGTATGCTGTACGTTAAGTCCTAAAACTACACGATTTACAAATGTAACATATGATTTTACGTACGCCACATACATTTTTTTCTGAGTGTTGAGCGCTTGGCACTTACCTCTGCCCTTGGGGTCCCTGGTTCTATCCCTGTCCAAGTAACTTTGTTGTGTACAACACCATGTCCATGGGTTTTTTCCAGGTACATCCGTTCCCACCTACTTTCTCATTTGACCTATTCTTCCATCATCATTTACCTGATTTAACAATCGTCTCCCTTAGCGTAAAGGGCATATTCGTCGGACGTTAAACTGAGAGATTTCATTTTCTTTTCTTCGTATATATGAGACTTTCTGCAGACAATTCCGTTACATACCTTCGATATTCTAAATTCTTTACCACTTATGTCGAAAGAAGAGAATGGCCACAGATGTAGTATATGTAAACTAAGAATAGTCTTCTACTTACATAGCAACCACTTTCCTTGACATCTACTCCAGTACAGTTTGAGAAAGAATGAATAAAAAGATTAACTACAAACATCATGCTTTTCTTTATTCAAAATACTTCTATTTTATTACTGGTGTTACATTTATTCATCCAACATCACTGTACGGGTGTTGATTAAAAGACTAGGAGTTGCAGTATAATTATTATAAATATTTCAAAAACTAGTCCATTCCTATTAGCGAGTTCCGTAGGCAACCTCTATGTTGGAGGTGAACAGAACAACAAGGAAAAGAGGTATCCTGGCTAGCAACACCGCAATTTTGCTGATTCTACTTTATAAAGTAGATTAAAGGTCAGCCGCGTGACCCACTACTCTTATGCAAATAATACATGTTAAAGAGCGGAGGCAATGTAGTAATGATTTTCTATTTTTTTTCTGAAGGGAAGAAGAATCCATAGCTTGTTAATCTCTACCCTTTATTTAAATACTATACTCTCCATACATTTGAAAATTATATTTTTAAAATTGATTATTAATACCAGGAACATTTTATATGTTCATTTAAATTCGACTTTATGGTGATGGGCAAATAAGATACAATGTGAAAATGCTGATATCCGTTTGCATCTATTTATTATACCTAATAGAAACACAACTTCAATTGGCAAATACTTTGAAACTTCTTGAAATACAGGTGTTTGAATCGAAACAAAAGTAAACCAATAAACAATCTAGAGCTGTGTTTCTTAAAGTGTGGGTCGCGACCCATTGGTGGGTCGCGAAAAGTTTTACTTTCACTCATGATTCTTTTATGCAGAAACATATGCTGTGAAGTACTATTCAAAAAATGAAAATTGGACACAGAGCACTGGCCTGTTAAAGAATCAGTAGAGAAGCTGTGATAGAATGGTAAGATAGTGGATGAGTCAATATCTGTCAGGGGGTAGGTCATTGCGTCGGAAGTAGTATTATCTCTGTGTTACCTTTGTATGGAAACACATTAACCCTCTTTGCGCATGCGTACAGTTTCATACGATATACTTATTGTGAAAGAAATTTACATTACATTTGCTCGATAGGCACCGACTGATATTCTCTAAACTAGTGCTATTCAAAGGAAGTACGTAATCCTAAAATAAGGATATTTCTAATTTTTATTGAATGATCGCAGTTGAAGACAATTTCCCATGTTAATTTTTTTTCGGATGTGCAGTTTATCCCCCTTAAATAGTCTTTTGATTGGCATGCTGATTTTCCTTTTATTGGGTCTTTATTTGTCCCTCTTTTTAATCAACGAAACATGAGTATTAATTTTAATAAGTTAATTTGCATTTAATTTTTTAAAAACAGATTCAGGGATACACAATTAAATTGCTAACTGTGTCTATGGATACACGAGGGAAAAAAGGTTGAATAGCACTGCTCTAAACGACTGGACCACTACATTTATAAATTTACATTACAATTAGTTTGAAAGTGAGATATTTACAATAGACATAAAAAAGAAACCAACTAAATTTGGATTTATTAAATTTTAAACATCGATCTGTACTTTGTAACATTCGTGGTTGTTCGGGATGTTCACAACATCCCCAAATAGATTTCATGTTTATCACTCTTATGGACTGTTATTGAACGAAGTGGAATTAGAGATATCATTTCCTATAATGTCAATATGAATTTGAATAAAAGTAAATGGGCCACAAATACATTTTATTATTTAGTGTGGGTCGCAATAACAAGTTTGAGAACCACTGATCTAGAGCATGGTAGTTGAGTATGGTGTGGACATAGTAACTTATTATCACAAGCTTACGTTGATAAGAAGTTTCGCTTAACATCTTCAGGAAATAATATATGGAATATTAATCTTCAGATTTTATTAGCATGTATCTTTCCAAATAGTGGAAGAAACAGTATATTTAAGGAAACTCCAAATCGGTTCATTAATTTAGTAATAAGGGTCCATTTTAGCACCGGAACCGTATGGAACGTAAACCACGTGAAGTTGCACCGGAACCGTATGGGACGTAAACCACGTGAAGTTGCACCGGAATTTAATCACTGAAATTGAAATGTAAAATTTTGTAGTAGCCTACTATTAAATAAAGTATAAGATAGCATATGCCACCGGCACAGACTTAATCCCGTTTTTTGACTTGTAAACTAACTGAAAGAAAGGTAATATATCACCCATAATCTTCACTCGAAAGGATATTATTTTTAAAAATATGGGAAGGGAGAGTGAAAATGTGAACTGGTAAAGCTTGATGTTAAAATGCACTATTAAATTTACCTTTATGGCTTATTATCATTGTCCTCAATTTGTGCTCGTACTTGAAGTAGATGTGATTCTTTTTATGAGTAATTTAATGTGAAAGTGACGAGTTTGTTGATATGAGCTCACCGAATAAACGTTTAATGTCTCTTTTTAACACCAATTCTATAGGGGAAAGTGTTACTATTTAAAGTAAGGTGTTATCATGCAAGTATTCATTAAGAATCGAACCGAAGGTCTCACTACAAAAATAACCCGAATTACCCTCTGGTCAAGAAGGAGCATCACAGAGATAGAACTAGAATGTATATCAAGAACAGAGTGTCTCACAATTCTGTCAAGTCAAAGAGGTGAAACTCGGTATAAAAACTCCTCAATAAAAAATAAACGATAAGGTGTTCTAATACTTTTGAAAATCCCGGTATTAGAGGGAAAGTAAATAACTTGTAAAATATATTTATTGTTTTGAATTCATAAACTGACTAAAGTGAGGAAACGTTTGAACTGTTTTAAATAATTGTTAACAAAACACTTGGGTAATCCTGGGATTTTATCATTACACTTCGATTAAAGTTTTATCCTAAAGGAACACAAATAATTTTTCGCAAAGAATGAAAAATGGATTATTGAACAAACTTACCACCTGGGTTAAGTTAAGTTTTCGTCATTTCGCTTTGATTGAAATACACATTATAAGGAAAAAACAGGAAGTTAAACTGAATATTAATGAAAATCATAAAAAATAATCACATTTTGGAATATATCAAGGAAAATACGTAGTTCTTGATAATAATAATAATAATAATAATAATAAAAATAAACAACTTCACGATTTTATGTTGAGTCAAACTGCCACGAAATGATTAATCAGGGTGTTTCGATAATAAATGCCTGAAATGTTATGTGAACCACACAACAGCAGAATAGTGCGGGTTGTGTGATACACTTAAATTCTTACATTAGAGTCATAATTTTCGTTAGTCACTTCCAGATCTTTCTTTGTTCCATTTTTGTTTTCTCTCTCTTCGCCTACCGCACCCTTTTCCCGAAGACAAGGAACATAACACATAGAAACAACTGAACACAAATGAACGAGAACTTTGATATGCCAATTTCCACAACAACTTGCAAAAACCTAAATGAAATCTTTCAGTCTAATGTACCACGATTGTACCCGTTAGGCCAAGGGAGATAATGATTAAGGCAGGTGAACGAGAATGAAATAATTGGTGGAATGAGATGTTGAAGGAAACTGGAATACCCCTGAGGAAACCCACGGACAGGATGTTGTCCACCACAAACTTGCTTGGCTGGGGATCGAACCAGCAACCCCACTCACCAGAAGTAAGCACACTACCATTGAGTCTACGTGTCTCCACACTACTTGCATTTTAATTTCGATTTATAACACGTACTTTGCTGTTTTGTTTGTAGGGATGAACAAAATATTGTTTAATCCTTTCTCGTATTGACTGATAATAAATAAGAACATGAAGAGTCTTCCTGAGAAACTGACGAGATGGATACTTGTTACATCTTTACATAGACTGTTTCCAATTGCGTTACATTTGGGCGTTGTTATTCGGAATTTAAATATATATATATATATATATATATATATATATATATATATATATATATATATATATATATATAGACTCAAAAGTTTTCGAACACCCCAGAAGTTTGAAGAATCTACTGCATTCTTGTTATTTTGGGGCACGAAAACTTTATCACCGTGCATGGGAGGTACTCCTGCCAATAGCACCAAGTTTGACGGCAGTTGAATTGAGGTACTGTAGATGATACTGTAGATGATATGTCAAGTCATAATTATTAAAATTGAAACCAAAAAAGACATTCTGATATAGATATTACATAATGTAAAAAAAAGTGTGGAATGTGAGGCAATATATATTTTTTTTTGAAAGTGCAGACATAGAGGGTAAATGTAATGACAAAAATTTGAAAGTAGTTTTCCAAATTTTGCAGTTCTTTACAGCTTGTTGATACGCTAACGTTTTAAACGCCAACATTGCTTACGATGCTTTCGTATGCTCCATTGATGTTCGTTGAAATAGTAACGATGAACATTATATATATGCTTCCACTCAGTGACAATTGAACAGAGAAGGATGTATATTAACCGTCGTAAACATTTTCCAAAGAATGGCATTTTTAGCTTTTTTAAAGCCAGCATATCTATAAGGTATAGATAACTTGCGAAATTTGGAAAACTACTTTCGCTTTCAAATTTTTGTCACTGAATTGACCCTCTATGTAAATACTTTCGAAATAAAACTATTATCTTGTCTCACCTTCCACACTGTTTGTACTATGCAATATATATATATATATATATATATATATATATATATATATATATCAAGTTGTCAATTTTGGTTTCAATTTTCCAAGAATTATAAATTGACATATCGTATGCTGTACTCCTCAGACCTCAATACAACTGTCGTCAAATTATATGCTTTAGGTACGAGTACATTTAACGCAAGACGGTAAAGTTCTCGTACCAAAATAATAGGATTACAGTAAATACTTACAAAAAGCCGGAGTGTTCGAAAAATTTTGAGCGGTAGTGTATATATCATCGTAAGCTAACTAACTCTATGGCCTATGGAACCGGGAGGTTCAATGCCGTGTTCACAAAAGCTCCCCACTGACTTTTATCCTTAGCCAATTGAATCCAGTTTCTACTTTGTATTCCTATTTCTGCGAGATCCATCTTAATATTGTCCTCCCATCTACGCCTTGGTTTTCCTAATGGTCGTTTTCCGATTGGTCTTCCAGTCAAATCTTTGAAAGCGTTTCTACTTTCTTCCATTCTAGCTACATGACCTGCCCACCTAAGCCTCCTAGACTTGACGACCCTAACAATGTTGGGTAAACCGTACAAATTATGTAGTTCCTCGTTATGAAGTTTCCGCCATTCCACATTCCCGTTCCTCTTGGATTCGCATATTCGTCTCAGGATCTTGTTCTCAGGACCATGTTTCGCAACCATATAGAACAACAGGCATGATTATCGTTTATATATTTTAAGCTTCAAATTACTCGAGAGAATTTGCAACGACAAGAGATTTTGAACCGAATAGTAACACGAATTCCCTGCTTTTAGTCGACATTTAATTTCTTCGTGAATATGATTTTCAACTGTTAATATTGATCCTAGATATTTGAAAGTATCCACTTCATCAAAAGTATTATTTAATATCCATAATTTGCCGTATTATGGTCCCAACGCACTTCCATGTATTTAGTTTTCCCTGCATTTACTTATAAATCCATGTCCCTGTAAGCATTTAGTAAGATCTCTGCATTTCTTCCTATTGTTCTCCTATCATTCCTTATTAAATTTACATCACCAACATATGCCATAACCTGGTGAATACCATTCAACTGTAGGCCCTGGTTGCTATCTTTGATTTTCCTTATAGCGTATTCCAGAACAAAGTTAAATAATAATGGCGACAACGCATCTCCTTGTTTCAGGCCATTTTCGACGTGAAAGCTCGTGTACAAAAAATTTCTTATCTGGACTTTACGTTGGGAGTCATTTAAACATATCTTAATCGGATTAGCTTTCTCGGTATTCCAGGTTCTCTAAGAACGTTGTATAATGTTTCTCTTCTAACCGAGTCGTAGGCCTTTCTAAAATCAATAACTAGTTGATGCACCGGGGTATTGTATTCCCACAATATTTTGTAATATGATTACTTAAATTTTCCTCAATTTTATACAAAATATACAAAAAATCAGTAATTATGATACATATATGCTATGCATTTATATTAACTGTACTGATTCATTAAACAATACAGTTAATTATAAAGAACCTAACTTCTTCACAACATTAGGTAACATTGTCTCAAATCGCAGTAAAATTGACGAAATATATGAATTAGTATCAGGCTTCCAAACTATGCTGCTCTTAAGAAAGGAGAGCCTGATAATACAGCTATGTCCGTCCGCCTGTCTCTGAACAGGTATCATAACTAAAAGAGTAGAAAATAGCCAGTAACGATTGATAGGGAATTAGCGTACAAAGAGTAGGTTTCATTTCCGTTCACATCACAATACTTTAACTGAAAGGAGTCCAAATTGCCTTTACCGGTCTTAACTGTAATCGCAACAGAGTAGAAACGGTGAAGTAAAACGAGAAAAAGTTTCTTGATGTGAATTTCGCATCTTGAAGATATTCCTGTATTGTTCTTATTCTACTCCAACCAGAAGTGAGAGAAATCTACTGCAACTTACAGAGCAAGGCGATAATCAGTAGCGAGAACGAATAAATTATGGTCTTGTTCTTACTTCTATTTTTCAAAGAGGAATTGTGGAAATATATTCACTCTAGTTTTAATATTAGATTGTTATAGAGTAAAAACAATAGGAAAGATTTTGTTTTTGTGATCTAGATTAAGCGTTTCAACAGATGTTCCATCTTCTACGTTATCAGTCCATTAAAAGTAGAACTGTTAAATTGCTCTCTTATTGTAAAGATGTTGTGCTTCTATAATTGTAAGGACACAATAATGTCACAATCAGAAACGAAATTCTCTTCTCTGTATAATAAAATCAAAATTAACATGTATAATTAATTAATCATAATCATAATTCTCAATCGAATAATTTTTAAATTCCGGTTTTAAATATATTTTTACAATGTCAGAGAAAACAACATGTTACTCTTCCTGTATTTAATATATTAGGAATCCTATGTATCTGCACTAAATAAATAGGCTAGATTTAGCTTTTAGACAGATTACGTACACACAATAGGGACACGTTTTGTTATTTTGTTCTATGTGTAAATTAAGCTTATCAAATAATTATATTCATTTTTCCTTTCTTCCTTTTTAGGTAAGTACAGCATCTCAAGAACAAGTAACAAAATATATAAATCGTTTCGAAGTCATCATTAGAAGAATTGCTTGTAAGTAACAGTAAATATATGTTGCTAGGCATTAATTGCTATACTAAATATATTGTATAGACCGATTACAATATAGATATGTTCCTGAAAGAACTTGAAATAAACGTAGTTTTAAATAGAAAAAATGAGATGTGCCAGTAAATTCTAATTAACACTGCCGTCGCGCAGTGTTATTACTAGACTGAAAATTCATTCGTATATATTCCTTAGTGTATAGAAAAATTCTTCGATGAGGTCCCAATCGATCAAAACCAGTTGATTTTAAATCCATCTAAATAAGAACTATTATCGCCGTGCGAGTTTTGTTTAATATGGCTAACAGTCTTGAAGTAATTTCGTTGAAGATTGAAAATAGCAAGACACATTTTTTAAAAATAAATCTTTCATAAGTTATTAATTCATTAACTAATACTAATACCTAAGAAGATGATTTATATAAGAACTGCACTTACTGATGCTTACTGCAGTTACAAGTTCCCTGATATTTTTTTTATTATTTTCTTATTTTATTTTCTGTCTTTATCTGCTATAGGTTGTATAGATTCCCAAACGTTTCCGTAGTTTATGAAAGAAAATCTTTCACGCAAGTATACCTCGTAAAAGTATTCGAAGTAATAAGGCCACTTATACTAGTTACTGCTTTCAAGTGTTGCTATTGCCAATTATTGTGTGAGAGATAAAAAAATAAAAAGGTTTCAAATGCAAAGTTGTAAATAGCAACAAAAGTCGTCTCAACTACAAAAGTACCATGCTTACTAGAAGCATCTTCTTTTCTTAATTTCACCATTAAATTGATCAGTATGAAACAAAAATGACTGCTGATGTTCAGTGTATTACGCAGAATTTTCTTTTACAATTATTCCTTTCGTTGAGAAACTAACGTCTACTTCTTCAGCAGTATGACTATAATGACTCTTAGAAACCTTCGGAAGTTATTCTCTATCACTAGTATTTTGTTCACGATTCCTAAGTGATTTCAACGTGGATCTACAAGTATAATATTTCAGTGGTGTACTTGTATAACAACTTTATATTCATCTATATTCATACCGAAAGTTCTATATATTTAAATGTTTTATTTTATACGATCAGAAATATCATAGTAAACAAGGCTCCAAAACGTATGGAGAGAAGCGCCATATGTACATTTCACGTAGTTCAAAAACATCTGTGTCTGGAGAACTGTATAACAAATTTTCATCTAATCTTCAAATCTTTTGTAACTCGGAAAGATCCGATCTTTACTAATGTATCTTCTTTTATTCCAAAATTTACAACGCAGTTCCACACGAAACACACACGCACAAACTTTTGTTTGCAATTATTTAGGCTGATAGTCACTATACGTATACACACTTGAAAGAATTGCAAGCAGCCTAGTTGCTAACATTGTATTACTTTTGAAATTGATAATAACAAATAGCAGACATATAGAATATACTGCATCATTAAAGTATCTTATCAAACGGTTACATTAATTTCAAAGTAGTTGTACCCATGTTTTTAATTTAGCCATTATCTGAATCCAAAATCATCGTAATGTTGTCATTCAGATTATTAGCAGCTGAAACTTTGGAAAGGACATTTCTTTAAAGGACTTACCAAGTTCAATATTTTAACCTCCCTTTCGCAATTGTGAATTTCGAAGCATTTATTCCGAGAGTCATGGAATCAACTCAGTGTTTTAAAAGTACACTTTTCATTGCAATTTTCTAAAAGGTGTTGCTATATTTAAATGTAGTTTAGATATGCAGGGTGCTTCAAAACAACACACCGAAAAGGTTTGGGAAGTGATTCCTGACATCAAGATAAGACGAAAAGTATAGACCAACCTGAGTGCCCAAATGCTTTCTTTCGGAGTTATAAGCTGCCGAAAACATGAAAAAATGAATTTAAAATGTTCATAGCTCCAAAACTATGGAACCTACAGTAGTCGGGTCAAGGCTTCACTTAGGAACTAGTATGTATCCTAATCAAGATATCCAAGTTTCACAATCCTGCGGTACTTCTGCAACAATTTTTATAGAGTTAGATGCTGAGTACTTCGAATTATATGCCCGTAGCCAAACTGCCTCTATAAAAAATGTTGCTTGAATACCTAAGGATTCTGAAACATGGATATTTGGATTCCTAAGTGATTTCTTAACCCGACTACGGTAAGTCCCATAATTTTTGATGTATGGCCTTTTTAGTTTTTTTTTATTTTCTACTGCCTATAATTCTGAAAGGAAGCATTTGTGCACCCAGGTTGGTCTACATTTTTTGACTTACCTCGGTGTAACGAATCACCTCCCAAACGTTGTCTGTGTAATTTTGAAACATCCTGTATAACGTTTGGATCATTCTACGTAACATTCTACAAAGTCGATCACAAATAATATTTAAGTTATTTTGGTCCGCTTTAATTTTCCTACAATTTTACATGTTAATAACTCTGAAACGAATCTATTTTGGATGCATGCACTACTTCAATATGTTTTAAAACGTTTTCTTTCGTATCTAATATGAGTTTATGAATGTAAGACTGTGGAGTCAAGCTGAACTAACCGTGTGTTTGAAACCATGCTGCTCACAAAATATCTTATCTTGTTTTACATTCTTCAGTTTCTGCCCTTGTCCTGTCTCGTCTTCCTTTTGTAAGCATATACATTCCTTCGTTGTAAGAGTACTCTGTCATCTCTTCTCAAGAGTCAAGAACCTCTCTTATAATGTTGATCTCTTCGAGAAACGGAAATGAGAGTCTCTCATTGATGTCTTAGGTTGTAAAGTGAAAAATGCAATATTTTGTAGACTAGCGATTAAACTGGAACAATTACTTTCTTGATCTAATGATTAGGTGGCTTGTGTAAACAATCATTTTCTTTTTTGTTTCTGAACATCTCAAGTTATAGAAAGGTCACAGAAAAGGCATATTTGGTTAAATTAAGTAGAAAACTATATCTATGTCACTTGTTCAATTCACTTATAAAATCAAATATGTTTCGAAGAACAATGAAATTCGTTCAAATTAGTGCATATGTAATAAATCATTATGAGTAATATGTGATTCGAGTTCAAGTTAAATGACAATTCCATGTTTTAAATAACTTTACTAGTAGAACTCAATGTTAAATTTAATAAGGAAGTAATATTGTTACTAATAATCTTACTTAAGTCTGCTTATTTCTGACGCAAATAAGCATAACACACTTGGTGGAAAAATAATATAATAAATATAATAATATAAATGGTTACGATTAACAACAGTATCTAGTGAGCTATATACCAAATATGCATGCACGTTATTTTAACTAGTGTGAAATAAAATAGTGATAAGTCATCAAGGACATGTTAATGTAGCAGAAGCTTAGAAACAGAAATACTGGAAATATGGCACCTCAAAGAGAATGATGTGTGAGATATTTTATCAAAGAAAATGTTATTTTAAAACAATTATTAAATATTATTATACTTTTTACTAGACTTTGAAACACTTCAAGTAAAACTATTTCATTTATTATTACATTAAATGTATAAATATGTTGCAGTATGTAACACTGTTCTACAAAGCTTTACTTTTTACTCTTTCCTGAGTGAAAGTAGGGGTTCTTTATAGATTTTGACCTTCTGATTACGAATCTGAACTCAAATATGCTGTGTCAGGTCTGTTTGTTGAGAAATATGTAATAAAAATCAAAGGACCTTTTTTTGATGTATGAATTTTGATAAATATTGTGACTCTGATGTAAAAACGAGATTTTGAAAAAATATATATACCTGGCACATCTGGATCTCAGAAATGTAAACGAAAATGTATAATTTTGTATTTCGTGGCATTTACACTCATATTAGACTGACAAACAACGAATAGCGGCAAGGGTTTCTTCGCAAGTTGATGAAGTACGTATATCAAGCCTATATTAGAGTTTGTATAATATTGGATATTTAATCTTGTAAACTAATTTACTTGGCGAAAAATGCCCAATTGTATAGCCCAAAATGCGACAAAATGCGAAATTTGTAAAAACCAAATGTGACAGCTTGTATATCAAACTGCGAAAAACTCCTATGCCCCTAACAATGAAAACTACAGTTTCCACGTGTAAGTGAGGAAAAGCGGCAGCTGAAATCACTGCATTTGTACATTGACACTCAAACGAAAGAAACACTTATAAGGATTACCTTTGTGTCATGTTGGGAAGGCGTGTCACATGCCAAGTTCCAGCAGAAATTTGCGAGCAGTTACACAACAAATTTTTCTTTGTGCCGCTGCTCCAGGGTCTGAATTACATGGTGAAACATCTCACCGTGGTCATCAGACATAGCTCCTAGGTTTTCGGGAAAGAAAGACAGGTGACTGTTTAGAAAATGCACTTTCAGTGACATGTTGCATCCCATAGTGTGCATGTTTACCAACAACTCCTTTACTAGTTGCGCATAGTTCGCACTTTTGTTATTTCTGAGAAAGTTTTATGAGACACTCTAAAAAGAATTCCAATCTATCTGTTCTACCTCAGTCAGTTTTGATTCAAATATGTCATCTTTCATCAATTGGCGTATCTGGGGTCCAATAAATACACCTTCTGTTAGTTTAACATCAAATATTTTTAGAAACTTTTCCTGGAGGTAATAAAATCCTTGTACTTCCTTTTCCAACCCCTTCACGAACACCTTCATAAGGCCTAATTTAATGTGCAGGGGAGGCAGAAAATTTTTCTTGAGATCAAGAATTTTTTCTTCTTTCACATTTGTAATTCCGGGAGTGAGGAATGCACGATAGGGCATTCTCTTTGTGTGTAATGCAGATCCCTTGCTCTACTGTCCCACTTACACAGAAAACAACAATACTTTGTATAGCCCAACTGAACCCTATGCGAACTTTCCGTGATTCATTCCTTGATGAAGAAGCAGAAGCTGGCAAAATTGCATCATTACATTCGCAAGTTTTTGGTTCATAAAATACTTTGTATGTTATTAGACACCGCATATTCGACAGACCTACTTTCCTACGATTGCTTTCTTTCCCACAAGTTAAAGGCATTGATGAATAGTTTCTTTATTGCTATCATCTATAAAGCAGCAACGAGAACATTGAACAGCTTACAATCCATGATTTTAAGGTGTTACTCCATTACTTATGGATCCTACAAAAGTGTGTTGTAACAAAGAATGTTTCTACTTCGAATAAATCGAGATAAGTGAGCTCCATTTGCTATTCATATTCTATAGAGACCCAGTGAAGTTATCACATTGCCGTACTGTCTATTTTGTCTAATATATGTCAAATTTCGAATTTATCAGATATTGAAAGGAGTATTTCCTTGCACTGCATATGTAATGTACTATCTCCTAATAAATCGCCTTCGATCATTTACATAGGAGCTGATTCATCTCTGTAGCATTACTTGTTTATTATTAGTTTAGTGGGAAGTGCTATTATTATACCTGTGTTTTGCGGAAGTTTGAACATACTTACTTCTAGTTTACACATTCTATGGTATGTTGAGTGAAATATTACATTTGCAAAAGAAAAGTTTAAAGGCTTTGTAAAACTCACCTCTCTTTAAACTATAAAATTAGTGTGGCACTTGTACTGTCGTTTTCCTTTCACAATGCAAAATATTATCATTATTTGTATCGAGAAAAGTGACATTTCTATTGTAATATTGTGGAAAACCGTTTTTATTCATCACGTATTACCGTAGAAATTGTGGAGAAAACGATGTGTAAACCCTTGAATTTTAATTATTATGATAAGGAATGTTTGCAAGTTCAATAATAACATTTTTTCGATTGGTTAAGGTTTAATTGGGACATCAGCAGCGAGGGCTAGTATTTCTCGATAATAATAATAATAATAGTAATAATAATGTTACGAATGATCATCTGCGTAAGTCAGTTGACAGAACACGTCTTACCCATTGAACATAAAATCCAATGAGTGCTGGTATTTAGTTGTGTACCATGAAACCTTTCTCTTCAAACGGTGGTATTAATAATGTGCCAAACATTCGTAAAAAAAAGAATAAGATGGTCATAAGACCATTAGGAACTGATAGGCAAAGAAATGTTGGCCTTGGTGCAATAAAGATTCAGCTCCACTTTTACTCTTTCGTTTTTGAAAAAGAAACAATTCGTTTTAAAAATTTAATTTTTATTCCGGCTCGACCAGTGAAGCTAACTTCCACTAATGAATATTTTGATAACTAGTAAGAGTATCTAACTTAGGGTGACCAACCGTCCCGTGACCAACCGTCCGGGATTGCCCTGTTTTTTCACTACCATTCTCGGTGTCCCGAAAAAATCTCCCGGGACGACACAATGTCCCGTATTAACATTGGGTACAAAGACAATTTCCAATCGCTAAAATTTCCTAATTTTATTATTTTCTAAGCTATGTGATTATATTGGAACATGTCTAATTACTGAGCAACATCAGTACGACGTTTGCGATGGTGGATGTTGTGGCTGCACTGTTTCCCCTCCCAGGTCTCCACACTCCAAGACTTCCACTCCGCAGATGACACTGCAAAGGACTGAAAGCCTTATGAAGAACAAATGTAGGCTAACCTGTTTTTGCTCTCGAGCTCTTTCGTGATTAAACTGTTAGCGTATGCGCCTTTGGCGTGGGATATTCGAATTCGATTCCCGGCGGGAGCTCATGTGGTTCGGATTCCACATTAGTCAGTAGGTCTCGTCTCATATAGCCTCGCTGCTAACAGGGACGTTAAACTCAATATAAACTCAACTCAACTGATTTTGCTATCTAGTTTGGGCCATGGAAAATTGAGGCGCTGTCATTAGTACAGTCCAGTGTCTCCGTAATTTGACTAGACAATAATCCTTTAAATGAAGCATAAATATAGTTTATCTATAACCAGCTTAGTATCTTCCACCACGAAATAAGAAAATTGAAAGGAAGTGCAAAAACAAATGTTATGGATGTCAATAATGGAAAACATGCTGAAAGCTATGTCTAAAAGAAAAGAGGAACAGTTTTTATCATTTAATGTAAAATCCCTTTTTAAAAGGAATGAAAATACGCAACAAGACAAAATCAACTTCAAAAATGAAATTAATGAGTTTTATGAAACTTACATTGAATATCTAAGGAAATGGATTGTATTCTTCCCTGCTTTTTCAATATTCAAATGGATGCTGTTGAACATCCGCACTTGGGGGCAGGTTGTAAATAGTGTTGCTTACTTTAAAGAGAAAAGTATTGAAATAAATGATTCTTTCCTTTTCGATCAATTGACTTCGTTGAAGAATTTTGTTAATAATAATATAAAGGAATGGGGATAAGATTTTTTAAAAAGTCCCTCTAGTGCCACGAGAAAAGGGTTTGTTTTTTCAAAACCTATAC